>NW_016107431.1:341836-344139 GCF_001604975.1 Cebus imitator | reverse complement strand
TGAGACTAGGTAATTTATAAAGGAGGTTTAATTGACTCACAGTTCTGCATGGCTGGGAGGCCTCAGGAAACTTGCAATCATGGCAGAAGGGAAAACATGTCCTTTTTCATGTGGTGGCAAAGAAAAGAAGAATGAGAACCAAGTGAAGGGCGAAGCCCCTTATAAAACCATCAGATCTCATGAGAACTCACTATCATGCGAACAGGGGGAGGGTAACCAATGAGGGTGACCATCCCCATGATTCAATTACCCCTGACAGGTCCCCTCCTATGAAACATAGGCATTATGGTAACTACACTTCAAGATGAGATTTGGGTGCACACCCAGATAAACCACATCATTCCACCCCAGCCTCTTCTAAACCTCATGTCCTCACATTTGAAAACACAATCATACCCTTCTAACAGTCCTCCAAAGTCTTAATTCATTCCAGCATTTAACTCAAAGGTTCAAATCTCTCATCTGAGACAAGGCAAGTTACTTCCACCTACAAGCCTGTAAAATCAAAAGCAAGTTAGTTACTTCCTAGTTACAATGGAGGTACAGGCATTGGGTAAATACACCCATTCCAAATTGGAGAAATTGGCAAAAACGAAGGGACTACAGGCCCCATGAAAGTCCAAAATCCAATAGGGCAGTCATTAAGGCTTAAAGTTCCAAAATGATGTTCTTTGACTCCATGTCTCACCTCCAGATCTCACTGATACACAGGGGTGGGCTTCTTTGACCTTGGACAGCTCCACCCTGTGGGTTTCAAGGGCATAGCCCTCCTCCCAGCTGCTTCCACACTCTGGCAATGATTGCCTGTTGATTTTCCAGGTACACAATATAAGCTGTCAGTGGATCTACCACTCTGGGGTCTGGAGGATGGTGACCCTCTTCTCACAGCTCCAGTATGCAGTGCCCCAGTAGAGACTGTGTGTGCTTCAACTTCACATTTTCCTTCCACACTGCCCTAGCAGAGGTTCCCCATGAGAGTGCTGATCCTGCAGCAAACTTCTACCTGGATATCCAGGCATTTCCATACATCCTCTGAAGTCTAGGAGGAGGTTCGCAAACCTCAATTATTGACTTCTGTGCATCCACAGGCCCAACACACCACATGGAAGCTGCTAAGGCTTGTGGCTTGCACCTTCTGAAGCCATAACTCGAGCTGTACCATGGCTCATTTTAGCCATGGCTGGAGTGGCTAAGACACTGGGCACCAAGTCCCCAGGCTGCTCACAAAACCATTTTCTTCCTCCTAGGCCTCTGGGCCTGTGATAGGAGGGGTTGCTAGGAAGGTCTCTTGACAATGCCCTTGGAGACAATTACCCCATTGTCTTGGTGATTAACATTCAGCTCCTCATTACTTATGCAAATTTCTGCAGCAGGCTTGAATTTCTCCCCAGAAAATGAGTTCTTTTTTATCCCATCATCAGCCTGCAAAATTTCCGAACTTTTATGCTCTGCTTCCTCTTGAATGTTTTACTGCTTAGAAATTGTTTCCACCAGATTCCCTAAATCACCTCTCTCAAGTTCAAAGTTCCACAGATCTCTAGGGCAGGGACAAAATATGGCCCTCTGGCCAGTCTCTGCATAACAAGGGTGACCTTTACTCCAGTTCCCGACAAGTTCCTCTTCTCCATCTGAGACCACCTCAGCCTGGATGTCATTGTCTATATCATTATCAGCATTTTGGTCAAAGCCATTCAACAAATCTCTAGGAAGTTCCAAACTTTCCCACATTTTCTTATCTTCTTCCAACCCCACCAGAGGGTTCCAACCCCACCAGAGGGTTCCAACCTCTGCCTGTTACTCAGTTCCAAAGTCACTTCCACATTTTTGGGTATCTTTACAGGAGCACTCTCTGCAATGCCAATTTACTGTGTTAGTCCATTCTTGAGTTGCTATAAGGACATACCAAAAACTGGGTAATTTATAAAGGAAAGAAGTTTAATTGACTCACAGTTCAGCATGGCTGGGGAAGCCTCAGGAAACTTACAATCATGGTGAAGGGGAAGCCAAAAAGTTTTCTTCACATGGCAGCAGAGAGAAGAAGAAGAGCTGAGCAAAGGGGGAAGCTCCTTATAAAACCATCAGATCTCATGAGAACTTACTATCATGAAACAGGATGGGGGGAACCACCCCCATGATTCAATTGCCTTCACCTCATCCCTCCTATGACATGTGGAAATTATGGGAACTACAAGATGAGATTTGTGTGGGGACATAGCCAAACCACATCAATGCCTTTTGACCTTTGAACAAGATGAACTTCTTAAAAAAAAAAAAAAAAAAAGAAAGAAAAAAAAAGTTAAAAA
>NW_016107431.1:269751-341790 GCF_001604975.1 Cebus imitator | reverse complement strand
GACTAAAAATATAAATTACAAATTCAAATATTGATATATGTGATAAAATTAAAGTATATACTTTGGGTCATCAAAAGACATTATTTAAAAGGATAAATGAGAAGCCACATACTTGAGAAAGACATCTATAATTAATAAAATCAATAAAGAATTCATGCCCAGCATAGGGAGATAGAATTACTAAAAATTAATTTGAAAAAAAAAATTGTTTAACCAAAGCAACAAATGAAAAATAGACAAATTAGACTTCATCAAAATTAAGAATTTCGTGCATCAAAGGAAATTTTCAAGAAAGTGAAAAGACAACCTACAGGAGAAAAATTTTGCAAGTTATATATCTAATAAGGGGTTAATATACAAATACGTAAAGAACTTCTACAACCAAACAAAAACACAAACAATCTGTGTTTAAAAATGGGCAAATGAGATGAATAGACATTTCTTCAAATAAGATATACAAATTACACATGAAAAGATGCTCAATATCATTAGTCATAAAGGAAATGCACATCTAAACCACAGTGAGATACCACTTCACATCTACTCAGATGGCTACAATTTTTTTAATAAAGAAAATAATAAGTTTGGTAAGGTTATGGAGAAATAGTAACATTGTATGTTTACGATGGAAATGTGAAATGGTACATGTTCTGTGGAAAGTAGTTGGGCAGTTCCTCCAAAAGTTAAACATAAAATTACCATATGACCCAGCAATTCCACTCCTAAATATACATTCAAAAGATTTGAAAACAGGAACTCAGACACTTGTGTATCAGTTTTCATTGCAGCATTGTTCAGAACATCCAAAATGTGGGCAAAACCTAAATATACCAATAAAAGGATCAACAAAATGTGATATATATGTGCAATGAAGTTCTGATGCAAACTACAACATGAATAAACTTGAAAACATTATGCTAAGTGAAATAAGCCAAATGCTAAAGGAAAAATATTGTATGATCTTATTTATATGAATATACATAATAAGCAAATTCATGGAGACAGAAAGCGGATTAGAAGTGACTAGAGGCTGTGGGGAGAGGTAAGGAGGAGAGAAGAATTATTGCTTAATAGATATAGAGTTTCTGTTTGGGGTGATGAAGTTCTAAAGTAGATAGTGGAATGGGTGCACAACACTGTGAATGTACTTAATGCCACTGAGTTGTACAATTCCAAATGGTTAAAATGGCAAATTTTACATTTTATATATTTTACCACAATAATTTTTTTAAATGATAGAAAAAATACTAATTAAATCTGCTGGTAATGGGCAAAACATATGAACATGTATTCAGATATTATGAAACCAAACAGCCAATAAACATATGAGTTGATGCTCAGTCCCATTAGTAAAAAGGGGGATAAAGATTAAAGTCATAGAAGATATCATTTCTTACTCATTAGATTAGAAAGCATTAAAGTCTGACAGTCACAAATATTGGAGAGCATGTGGAACAACAGGAACATTGATTTGCTGTTAGTGGGAATGTAAATTAGTATTCAGTACTTTGAAGAGTAATTCAACAGTATCTAGTAAAATTGAATTGTATATCCAAGGAGTACATGATTCCTGTCCTAGCCATGCATCGTAGAGACACTCTTGCACATGTATGCAAAAAGGCATGTTCAATAATGCTCATAGCAACTGTACTGGCAAAGTCAAAAGCAAGAAACAATCTAAATGTCCATCAAGAGAACAATGGGTAAATTACTTACAATATATTTATACAATGGAAGATTACACAGCAGTGAAAATCAACGAAGTAGAGTCATACACATTCTCATGGATTAATTTCACAAATATAATGCCAAGCAAAAAAAAAAAATAAGTTTTACTGGAATACATTATTCCATATACACAAGATGTTAAAACATGAAAAACTGTATTCATCATTATATTCTATTTATTCTCTACATTAATGTCTTCAGTAAAAAGGTAAAATATAAAGGAAATAATAATTACTAAATTCCCTCTGGTGGATGTGGAAAGGAAATGAGATGAGAAGAACACAGGGAGTTTCAAGTTACTGGTAGTATTTATTTCATAAGCTCAGTGATGGATTCACAGCTATTCATTATATTAGTATTTAGAGCTTTTCTATGTTTTAAAATTTCATGGTAACTTCTAAAAAATAAGATTATAAAGAATTATACATGGTTATTGAATATATCTTGCCAAAGATACTGTGCCTGACATTACCAAGTTATTGAACACATGATCTAGTTGTGGGTAAGACATTTGCAAAAATACATCATATCTAAAGCTCACAGATATCAGGCTGCATCATATAAGAATTGAGAAAGGGAGCCTATAAACCCTATAGCCAAGTTCTCGAAAATTAATTCCATAAAACCTTAACAGTAGACTTAAATAATAGAGAGAAAAAAGTATACCTAATCACCTCTCAATTCTCCATCCAGTGTTTCAAGGGTTTGTGCCTGATTTATTTTTCCTTATATAATTTATTTAAGTGTTTCATCCCCATAAGTCATACAACATTTATTCTTAGAGAGGTCAGATGTGAGTAAATGAATGCTTCACCTTGGTTTCCTATACCAAGACTGTAGGAATTCTGTCCCATATTTCTAGAGTTTGACATGCTCATCTTGGGTGGGTTTAAGTATGTTTCACAATACTTCATCCATCTTTCCATTTGCTAAGTAAAGAACCAGAAGTTATTTTTATATTCTCCTTAATAGTCTTATACCTGCCCAAATGCAACTTTCTTATGAAAAGTCACACCAGCATGTGGGAAGTAGAAAAGGACACTAAATGCCCATTAAGAACTCACAAAATTATTCTTCTATATTAATGCAAATATATTCTATATTCTATATTTAGTGTGAAATCTTTAAGGATCTCTATCCATGAGGGAGAAGAGAAGTAAAGTTTATTCCCTATTTTACCTTAAGAGTAAAACTTAGTTAAGTGGCTTGACTCATATCACACACTAGAACTTGATAACTTGAGAAAATGATCTCACTTAATGTGTGCAACAATTGTATTATTAAATTAAATATTATTAATAGTTGCTATTATCATCATTAATATTATTCTCAGGAGCAGAGTCAGAATGGAAATTCAAATTGCATAGTTTTAATTCCTATGTGGTTTCCAGCACATCGTCCCATCTCCAGCAATGATATTGTGCCCTTACCCTGGTCCAGAATGGGAAAATAAATCCATTTCTACTTTGCCTCCTTGATGACAGGAGTCCCCAATAGCAGTGTACAATATCAACTCACCTTATTGAGAAAATGGTCACGGATGCTTTTCTTCATGTATTTTGAATTTTCCATCATTGAGGAAATGTTCACTATACATAATTGCATGCTTTCTAATACTGCTTTCCTTCAAATTGGATTTTTTCCCCCATGGATTTTAAAGCTACTTCCATTAGAGAAAAGTAAAAACAGTTGTAATTTCAGCAATTTGCCATTTCCCTCCTTTTGGGATAGTTTTACTCATTGTATTTGAAGGATAAATAACTAAATGATCTTGAAATATTTAATGTGAAAGAGAAGCCAAGATTTGCAACACAAGAAAGCACACCTAATATGCCATAAAAAGGAGCTTGAAAAACAAACCTCTTTTTAGTAGATATGTAAACTCCTATTTAACTACCAGCATTTCCAATTTCCTTATTCCTGCTCTATAATGAGCTATTCCCTGTTTACTGGTGTTAAACTTGGTTACTAGTGCCACATAATATAATCCCAGATGGTTAAGGTTTTGAGAAGCTTCACACACAAATAAGTAAATCAAACAGGAAGGGAAAGCAGCCGAAGGATAATGTAACTTAAGATCCAATTTGAGGGTAAAATATAGCAGTGGGTCCTCTCAGATTGCAGAGATTTAAACACATCATGAAATTGCATCAAGCATCCTGCAGCAGGCCACCATACTGCTTTTACATAACTTCACATCCTAGAAATGTAACAATCCAGAGAGCTGCGTTTTTCCAATTGGTTTGGACATTTGCTGTTCAATTCATCAGATTTTCCATTGGCCTATCTTGAGTTATATAAATCAAAAGTATTTCCTACCAAGAGTCAAACTTTGAAGACAAAGACTATTTGGTAGAATATATTATTTTTGTATTCTAGATTTATAATGAGAGTACTGATCCCCTTCACTTCATAGCAGAATTTTTTTTCTTTGTTGGAAGAGTGGTTTTATAGCCCTTCTCTCACCAAAGGGTCCTCATATTGCATTTACTTAGAAAGCTAGTCTTGGCCAAGTCAATGAACACCAAGAGCTGTAATCATTTAAAATATCAGCTTTCTCAGCTACTAAAAATAAATCCCAAAAAAGGACTGAGAGGAAACCATATGTTACTTTGAACACTTATTAAAAGAATATTAAGAGACTGGAAACCTCATTTAAGATTTTGGTAATAATATAGAATTCTTTTATTCACCTTGCTCTCCAAGGACCACTTCTAGGGCATGTGTAGTAAAACAATGACTAACACTTACACAGCACTTACTATGTACCATGAATTGTTGTAAGAGCTACATGAATTAAATAACTTTGCTCTCATAACAACTCTATGAGGTATATTCTGCTAATTTCTTCATTTTACAAAGGAAATTACCAAAGCACAGAGAGGTTAAGTAATTTGACTAAGGGTACACAGAGAGTAAGTGTAGAGCTTAGAGTCAAACTCAAACAATTTGGCTCCAGAGTCTATCATTTTTACTCTGACATACTGTGGTACTCAGTATTTAGCATTGGCTAAATATTAATCAAATTAGCACTGGCTAAATGTTAATCAAAATACAACCTAGTACTCTTAATCAAAGACAAAATCATGAATTAAATAATTATCTTGTTATTATCTTTTGATCATTCCACATACTATTCTTTTTTTTTTTATTATTCAACACATGCTTACTGAGAATCTACCTGGTGCCAGGCACTATCCTAGAGAGTGAAGTTAGAGAGAGAAAAAAAAAGAGTAGCTTTAAAATTCTCAGAGACAACCAGGAAAGAGAAAAAATAAATGAGCAGATATAAGCAAGGCAGAGAGAGAAACCCAGGGTGCCAAGAAATAAAATGCTTATCTATACAGTGCAAGTACTAAATTGACAAAACATTTCCTGGCCTTAAAAAAAGGAAGAAAAGAAAAGAAATTTCTCTTCACTGATCTTTTCTGAAAGCTAAAATACAGCCTTTTTGCCTCCTACCCTCCATGCTATCATCCCCAAGAGCCTGAGGTTTATAGCACCTTTACTCAAACATTTTTCTTAGCATTAAATTAGAATTCCAATATTACCTTTATAGTTTTCACATTACTTTTGATATTTTAAAATCAGTATGAAAGTCGACTTTTAAAATTTTCCATTGAGAGCAAAGGTTTATTATGTTAGCAGCTTCAGACAATGCAGGTTCTTGAAACTCCAGCACAGATGTCTAACCCCTCCATCAGGCTGGCCCAACCTGAGTGAAATGATTAGAATTCATGTGCCAATACGATGCAACAACATAGCTCTTTATAAACCTAGACTGTGTCACTATCCAGGCTCTTCAGAAACCATTTGCAGGCTGCAGATGGAGATAACTGAAACGTCCTGGACTAAAGAATCAGAAACCAAGGGGAAACAGAAAGACCAATTGTCCTGGGACGATGGCAAGAGGCTGGTTTTTCATAGTCACAGACTAATTCTGCTTGAACTAAAGTCATGCCTTGCTTCAAACACACTCCACCTCAGGCTGCCTGCTTGAGGATTCACTGCTAAGTGAGACCATAACTACTTTCTTTTTGAAAGGATTAGGCCACAGGCTGAAGCTTCCAATACTGATTTTGAAATCCGCAGTCATTTAGAAGATGGTTTCTCACATCTGTTCTGCTTCCCTGCTCCACTCGAAGCTCCGAATCTCCCTCCTCATCCTAAGGAGATTGCAACTGTCATGAACCAAACCATTCTAGGTCTCTTCGCTAGAATTAAATTGAGCTTCATGTGCTGCTTGTATTTTATAATTTTTAAACAGAAAGACAAACCACACAATAAAAACAGGTCCGTTCCTGCCCTTTATACTGCCTTCTCTTACTGCAGGGCCTTGGGCCATTTATTTTTTTTAGCTTCAGTTTCCCTTTCTAGAAAATAATCCCTATTGATACCAGTTTATAAGGAACATTGGTATACATTTTTAAAACTATGTTCATTGATTCTCTCGGTTCCTGAAAGGTGTCTTTACAAGTTTTTCCCACAGAAATTGGAATCCGTTTTTATTTTCTTATGCTACATTGCATCCAAGCATCACCAGGAGTCTATCTAGCATCCCATAATTGAGAAGTGCTAATCTTGCGCACCTCAGTTGACTAAGTCTCAGGCTTCAGGCCTAATTGCTGTTTAGTCTTTGCCTAGTTACTTCTTACTTCATCTCCCCTTCTTCCTAACTTTTCCAACTGATTCACCAATTGTTTATCAATCAACTATAAATTACGACAGATCCTGGATAAGTAGTAGGGAGTAACTGTGCACATGCTCAGTCCTTGCCTTTAAGGAACCTGAATTTAAAAGAGAAGACAAACAGGGAAACTTCCCGCCAGAGACAGCCCTAGCCTGACCCTGGTTCACAGGGCAATCCTGATTTGAAAGAGCAAACTCTTAGGTAACTTTAGCCTTTTCCCCAACAGGGCTCATTCCCAGCACCAGTCCAGGCCATTCTGGCACAAATCATGATCCCAGACTATCAGACCCAGAATGCAAAGTTAGTGGTTTCCCAAGAGTCCTCCTCTGGCAGCTGGAGATGGAATGACATAACTCTCAATGATAACTGCTACTGGAAAAGCACCGCCCTCTCTGTGATGTCTTCATTCCTTCCCAGGAGCATGCATTCCCAGGTTTTGGAGACCAAGTTGGACACTGTGTGGCCCAGTTCCCATGATTGGGAGCTTTCATATAGCCTTTTTTTTTTTTAAGTTATTATTCTGTTAATTTGCCTGGTAAAAAAAAAAACTCAGCTAAGCAGGGGGCCCAGTGTTGTTCACTCCAAGCCTCCACCTCAAAGGGTAAATCTGTCACCCCATTCGCTGGAACACTTGTACACTGTCAGTGGGAATGTAAACTGGCACAGCCACTATGGAAAGCTATACGGAAGTTCCTCAAAAAACTAAAAGTAGAACAACCATATGGTCTAGCAATCCCACTGCTGGGTACATATCCAAAAGAAAGGAAATTAGCACAGCGAAGCAGTATCTGCACCCCCATATTTATTGTAGCACTACTCTCAAGGGCCACAATATGGAAGCCACCACATTTTAAGCAGATTTTTAAATGTGGTATATACACACAGTGGAATATTATTCAGCCATAAAAAAGAATGAAATCCTGTTGCTTGCAACAACCTGGTTGAAACTGGAGGTCATTATGTTACACAAAATAAGCTAGGCACAGAAGGACAAACGTCAGATGTCCTCACTTATATATGGGAGCTAAAACATTGATCTCATGGAGATAGTGAACAGAATGGTGGCTACCATAAGCTTGGAAGGGTATTGGGGGTGGGGAATAATAAGGGGTTAGTTAATGGGTACAAAAATACAGTTAGAAGAAATAAAATCTAGTTTTCAGTAGCACAATAGGATGACTATAGCTAAAATAACTTACTATATAATTCAAAATAACTAAAAGAGTATATTTGGAATATTCCCAATACAAAGAAATGATAAATACTTGAGGTGACAGATATGCCAATCACTAAGATTTGATCATTACACATTGTCTGCTTGTATTAAAATATTATATGCACTCCATAAATGTGTATAATTATGTACCCATAAAAACTAAAAAATAATATTCAAAAACTTAAAATATTGATAAAACAGCATTTGTTCAAAGTGTGTGTTAGGTACTTAATACAGAGAATTTATTTCATAACTTTGTATTGCAAAATAGCTGTATGTATATAACTATACATATCTAGTTTTTATAATTTTTATGTCATTACATTTATTGATTTTATTAATTATTAAAATGTAATTTTGTCAGATGAATAAACTACTTGAGCTTGTTTAAAAAAAATCTGCCTCCCCAAACCAAGCTCGGGGGGAAACTGGTATTCTGTTCTGCAGACCCTTGAAGTCACTCTTACACAACTCCAGGTCCAGGTCACTTTCCTAAGACACTATCTTAGGAATGACAACACTTCAATTGGGCTCCCTAAGTGCCAGGCACTGTTCTAGTGTTCTATACTGTGGCAGGGGTGAGTGTGTGTGTGCACCTGCTTTACAATCTTCACAACAAGTCTACGAACTAGGGACTATTATGCCCATTTTATAGATTATGAAACAGAGGCATCCAGATGTAACTTGCCTAAGGTTACATGGCTAGGAAGCAGCAGAATCAAAATTTGAAACCAGTCTGTTTCCAGAGCCTCCACTCTTAACTTCTGTGCTGGGACCCAAAGGGAAAGTCTGCCATTCCAAGAGAACACTCCTTGTACAGGATCAAATGCCATCACTTACACCAATTATTTAACAAATTTTACATAAATGCATGTATTGATAAGGGGGCACAGCTTTACATTGCTATTTAAATTTTGTTATTTTTCTATTCAAGAATATTTTTAAGACATTCTGAGTTCTCACAAAAAAGCTGTTGTTCAGGAATACTTCCATATTATTTGTGAATAATTATGATAAATGGTTTTAAAGTCCAGCATGATGGCAGCATGTCCTAAAAGAACTAGTCAAGATGACTTCTCAGCATACTGCCCTTCCTTCTTCTAGCAGGCACTACTAGTATGATTTTATAAATTGCCAAATTTTCTGACCCTCTGGTTTTATACTGTAAAATGGAGATGATAAGGAAAATTCTGTTTACCTTATATATTTGTTTGAGGCTCAATGAGACACCATATAAAAAGTACTGTGTCAACTGCAAAGCTTCATGTAAAAATAAGTTCTCGATAAAGATAAAAAGATAAGATTAAGAAAATAAAAAATTAATTCTTGCTAAGAAAAGAGGCAATTACATGACTTCACACAAGCAACCGTAGGACATATGTCTTTGTTCTGGTATCAGCTAAGATAGAAAGAAAAGAAGACATCAATAGGAGAAGAATAAATTACTCCTGAGGACTCTCTTGAGAAATTGGCTCTGGGGAGAAATCTTCATGGGAAAAATCATTAAAATGAGCAGTCTGGGGAGTGCTGGAGAAGGTCTGCTTTCTCTTTCATGATCTCTGGTAGCTTCTTTCTTGAGGGTTCCTTTTTGCTTCAAGCATCAGGGTGGAAACAAAAGAAACCACCAGCACAAAGGAAGCTATTGCAACAGTAATTTCTAATGCAAAAGAACTCAAACACACTGGGAGGATAGGAAGAGGGGTAGTCAGTAAAGCTAGTTTAAGATAAGTTTCAGTGAAAACCATGATGTTAAAAGTGTATGAACAGACTAAGAATCAAAAGAGTTACCTAGAGTTTATTTTTGAAATATTGCTTTAAATCACAGATGTACTTCATCAAGAAGTCAGCATCTGCAAGGTTGGTTCACCATATGCAAATCAAAAAATGTGGTTCATCACATAAAAAGAACTAAGGGAAAAAACTACATGATTATCTCAATAGCTGCAGAAAAGACCTTCAATAAAATTCAGCATTGCTTCATGTTCAAAACTCAATAAACTAGGTATTGATGGAACATACCTCAAAATAATAAGTGCCATATATGAGAAACCTACAGTCAGTATCATACCAAATGAGCAGAGGCTGGAAGCATTCCCCTTGAAAATTGGCACAAGATAAGGATGCCCTATCTCACTCCTATTCAACATAGTATTGGAAGTTCTGGCCAGGGCAATCCGGCAAGAGAAAGAAAGAAAGAGCATTCAAATAGTAAGAGAGGAAGTCTATTATCTTTACTTGCAGATGACATGATCTTATATTTAAAAAAACCCATCGTGTCAGCCCAAAAGCTTCTTAAGCTGATAAGCAACTTCAGCAAAATCTCAGGATACAAAATCAATGTGCAGAAATCAGTTCCTATATACCAACAACAGGCAAGCAGAGAGCCAAATTATGCATGTACTCCCATTCTCAAAAAGAATAAAATACTTAGAAATACAGGTAATAAGAGAAGAAAAGGACCTCTTCAAGGAAAACTACAAACCACTGCTCAAAAGAAATCAGGGGGGATACAAACAAATGAAAAAACATTCCATGCTCATGGGTAAGAAAAATCAGTATTGTGAAAATGGCAATACTACCCAAAGTAATTTATAGATTGAATCCTATTCCCATTAAACTACCATTGACATTCTTCATGCAATTAGAAAAAACTATCCTAAAATTCATATGGAACCAAAAAAGGACCCAAATAGCCAAGAGATAAAACCTAGTAAATTTCATCTCCCAGGGTCTGTATCTGTCTCATTCACTTCTGCATCCACAACAATTACAAGTGTCTGCCATAGAGAAGATCCACATTATAATTAAATGAAAGAGAGTCAAGACAATCCTAAGCAAAAAGAACAAAGCTGGAGGCATCATACTACCTGACTTCAAACTATACTACAAGGATACAGTAATCAAAACAGCATAGTACTGGTACAAGAACAGATACATAGGCCATTGGAACAGAATACAGAACTCAGAAATAAGATCACACACCCATAACCAACTGTTATTTGACAAACCTGACAAAAACAAGCAATGGGGAAAATATTCCCTACTTAATAAATGGTATTGGGAGAACTGGCTAGCCATATGCAGAAAGTTGAAACTGGACCCCTTTCTTATACCATATATAAAAATTAACTCAAGATGGATTAAAGGCTTAAATGTAAAACCCAAAACTATAAAAACCCTAGAAGAAAATCTAGGCAATACCATTCAGGACATGGGCAGAGGCAAAGATTTCATGATGAGAACACCAAAAGCAATTGCAATGAAAACAAAAATTGACAAATGGTATCTAATTAAAGAGCTTGTGCACAGCCAAGGAAACTATCATTAGAGTGAGCAGACAACCTACAGAAGGGGAGAAAATTTTTGCTATCTAACCATCTGACAAAGGTCTAATATCCAGAGTCTACAAGGAACTTAAACAAATTTATAAGAAAAAAAATCAAACAACCCCATTAAAAAGCGGGCAAAGGACCTGAACAGGCTCTTCTCAAAAGAAGACATACATGCATCCAACAAATTTATGAAAAAAAGCTCAACATCACTGATCATTAGAGAAATGCAATGACCATACAAAACCATAATGAGATACCATCTCATGCCAATCAGAATGGCTATTACTAAAAAGTCAAAAAACAACAGATGGTAGAGTTTGTGGAGAAAAGGGAACACTTTTACACTGTTGGTGGGAGCGTAAATTAGTTCAACCATTGTGGAAGACAGAGTGCAATTCCTCAAAGACCTAGAGGTAGAAATACCATTTGATCCAGCAATCCCATTACTAGGCATATACCCAAAGGAATATAAGTCATTCTATTATGAAGACACATGCATGCATATGTTCACTGCAGCACTATTCACAATAGTAAAGATATGGAATAAACTTAAATGCTCATCAATGACAGACTGAATAAAGAAAATATGGTACACATGCCCCATGGAATGTTATGCAGCCATGAAAGGACCGAGATCATGTCCTTTGCAGGGACATGGATGACATTGGAAGACATTATCCACAGCAAACTAACACAGGAACAAAAAACTAAACACTGCATGTTCTCACTTATAAGTGGGAGCTGAATTATGAGAACACATGGACACATGGTGGGCAACAACGCACACTGGGGCCTGTGGAAGTTTGGGGTTGGGGAGAGAGAACATCAGGAAGAATGGCTAATGGATACTGGGCTTAATAGCTAGGTGATGGGATGATCTGTGCACCAAACCACCATGGCACACGTTTACCTATGTAACGAACCTTCACATCCTGCACATGTACCCCAGAATTTAAAATAAAAGTTGAAGAAAAAAACAGTCAATATCCTCCTGATCCAGCCCATAAGTCTAGAGGAAAAGAGATAAAGTCTAGTAAATTTCATCTCCCAAGGTCTGTATCTGTCTCATTCACTTCTGCATCCACAACAATTACAAGTGCCTGCCATAGAGAAGTCCCACATTATAATTAAATGAAAGCGTTAGAGTCCAGTTTAAGCCCTGGCCTTGCCATTAACTAATTTTGTGACTTCAACCTTTCCAAGCCTCATTTCCACCATCTCTAAAGTCAGAGTGTTAAAGAGCCTCTAAGCTCCCTTTAGTTTCCAAGATTCTGTGATTCTATTGTTCTCATTGGAAACCAGATACTTAGGAGAAAGTGAAAAGCCTCTGGAGCACTGGCCTTTTAAATATAAGCCTACAAAGTGTAAGTATGAAGTTGGACGGCTTAATTGCTGAATATGGCCTAATGTACAAGGTGGTCTGTTCACCTCGCCTTCATGTCTAGCACACAAAGGAAATCATCATTTCCTGGAGAACTGGTTAGAAAAGGACATTTGAATGAGTAGCACATCTATCATCACTATACACAAATCATTCAAAGCACAGACCCTTCAGTGAGTCAGTTCTTTGTAGAAAATTATGGCAATAGCGTAAATACATATTCACCAGGAAGTATTCATGAGTTACCAAAATATCATGAGCACAATAGTAAATATGAACAACATAAAATGAGCAGCATTAGCTTACCCTGGCCTATAGGAGTTTATAGTGTAGGCCTTTCTAATGACAAAATGAACAGAATCTGGTATCTTGGGGTCTTAATGACAAATTTTAAAGGAGTACACATCATTTAATCAAGTGTATGGTAACTAATTGTAGCAAATTGAAAAAACTTAGTTCACTAACATAGCCCATTCCCTGAAGTGCTAAATAACAGAGATTAAAAGAGGAATTCAGGAAAAAGAAACTGTTACTGTCATATTTAAATTGGGCAAGATGTATGTAATCCTTGCACATGGGGTTTCACCTGAATTAGGAATCAAGAAAGATGAGAAGAGGTGCACAACCAACGCATTCAGTGAGAAGCAACACATTCCTTCTCCTCACACCCAGAACAGAATCTCCATTCCTCCAGCGCCAGACGCACTGTCTGAGGCGCTGTTCCTTCCACGGCCTTCCCTCTGAACTGAGTAAGCACACAATTGAATTAGATCTCACCATTAGAGAAATTGGTCTCCGGAGAGCAGCTCTGAAATCATCCAAGCAGAAAAGTGAGAAAGCATATTTTATGGTTTGCTGAATGATTCCGAGGCGATGTATAAACGCAGAGCCGAGCCTGCCGTGCACTGGGCTCCATCTATGAATTCCACGTTAGATCAAGGGGTGATAAACCCTCAGATAAACATTTTTATTTTATGCCTCAACAATTTATCCTCTCTTCCTCTTATCTGACTCTGTTGACCCAACTTACTCAGTGAAAACACACATTCAGCCAGTAATTGTTTACCTTTGCTCACTCAAGCAGGTGTGTGCTCAGGTTCCACTCATTTGTTATCTGGGTTACCTACTCTCCTTTGCCCATTCATCTTGATTTTCTCTGGCTTGCTATTGATTTTATGAAGGAGGTCTTTTTTTAATTTGTTCTTCATAAGTGATATTGACATAACTGTGTTTTGCCATTTTACCGTACATATTGTACTATAAACATGTTGTGTGAGATATTTCATTTTCTTCCACAGGAAAAAGTCTGGTATGGGTGCTACAGTAGCAACCCGGGGGTCAGGAAAGAATCCTCTCTCCTTGGCAGTCTTTCCAAATATCAGGGACATTTGTTTAAATCATGCCTAAACTATTTGCTTCCCCCTCTCCATTTGTAAAGCAAGGATGTAAGGAACGACTAGTATTGCTCAAACAGACGAGTCTACGTTTATAACGCATTTTGAAATCACAAGAGAAGAAGCAGTCTATAAAAATCAGAAACAATAGCATTGCTGTTAGATTTGTGAATACCTTCACCAAAGATTTATTTCTCCATGGCACTCACAAAAACAAGAAATGAGGTATTTGGGAGATATATGCATATCATTTTAAAGGCAAATTTTTATTTGATGTCGAGTATTGTCATGGATTGCTATAATTATTATTACTTAGAAGACATTTTTTAAATATTTCTATTTGTAAAATCCGTTTAATAAGAAACAAAATAAAGTCAATGTGTAGTTGGGAGGAGTGGGTCCTAATACTTTATTATGAAATTTAAAATTATGTATATGTATTCAAAGGATTCCAACAAATATCTTATTTTTATGGTTTTTAATGGTAGTAATTTTTATTGAGATGAAACTTGGTCTAGAATATCGCATTTTCTTAAAAATAATGAAATCATGTCTCCAATATTAACCATATATTTTGGTTTGGTTTGGTTTTACTTCTCATTTTCTTACAAAAGATAAAATGAGAGCAATATCTCAACCTTAGTAATCCGCATTCTCTACTAATTCAAATTTTCTAATCCTCAGAAAGCATGGGAACATCAGCCTTTAGGAAATAGTGTTCTTTTCTCTTTTAGACTTTGCAGAGGTATAGTCTAATTAACGATATATATTTTCCCCCTTTAGATTCTGTTCGTGTCCCCAGGAGTGAAACAAGCCTCTGAAGAGAACTTTGCAGAACGAGGCTCAAGAGATAGATTAAAATGCCCCCCATGTCAGAGGCAACCACATCCAACCCTACTGTGAGATTTGGCCCCAAACTTTGCCTTCAAAGAAATAAAGAAAAGATAACACGTTAAAAAATAAAAACAACAGAATGTAGATATTGATATCATTTTCAATCTCTCATTTGAAATTTATTTTTCAAAGCTTCTTAAATTTTAGATTTCAGTCTGTGACTGCATGTATCATTTATTTATCACTTATATTTGGCTAACTAAGAGAATCCTTTTTCAACACATCAGACACATAGTTAGGGGTTGAAAGAATTGTAAGGAAATATTTCTTCAGGCAGTTATATTTGCACAATAAGAAATAGTCAAGTTCCTTAACACTGGCTTATACTATTAATATTTCAACACAATTTTATTTTGTAGATATAGAAAAATAATGAATTTTATTTTAGATCACAAGAAATCCCACATTGTTGGAGGGTTTTTGTTGTTGGTGTTATTCAGAATTGTTTTATTATTATTAACTAAGACTGTCATTGTTGAATACTCACCAGCAGTTGATATTTAATTAAAATTCCTGAATTCTATTTTGAGGATGCTGAGAATATGAGTATTTCAAAACCCTACAACATTCTTCTTCTAAGTGATTCTAATATCTTACCATTCAATTGTTAATTTTAGAAAAATCATATAAACTGGATTTGGCTTAAATAATATTTATAGACAGTCAAAGATTCTTAAAGAGTATCATCTGCTTCTGCTAAGATATTCAAGGATATTTGTTTAAATCACCCTGCTATGGACTGTTTTCCCCTCAAAGTTCATAAGTTGAAATTTAAATGCCCAGTACCTTAGAATGTGACTGTACTTGGAGACAGGGCATTTTAAAAGGGAATTACGGTAAAACGGTGTTTTCAGGGTAGGCCCTAATCCCATATAACTTGTGCCCTTATAAGAAGAGGAAGTGAAGACACAGACATACACAGACAGGAGTTCGTGTGAAGACAAAGGGAAGGATAGCCATTTACAAGCCAAGAAAAGAAGCCTCAGTGTAAAGCCAACTCTGTCAAAATCTTGATCTTGGACTTGCAGCCTCCAGAACTAAAGGAAATAAAGTTTCTATGGTGTAAGCCATCCTATTTGTAGTCCCTTGTTATGGCAAATACTTACCCCTGCCTCAACAGCCAAGTTAAGAAGAGTTACCCAACTTTGCAACCAAGGGTTAGTTTGACACCCTAAGCAAAATCTACTTAGTAGAAGATAGCAGCACACAATTTTGGTCAATAGAAGGCCAGCAGATCTAGGATCTGAGTCTGCTGACAACAAGGATATTACTGGATATTGCAGGCTGATCCACAATAACTTTGGGGCCTGTCTATTCCATTTTGGTCTGCCCTGCCTCTTAACACCACCTCAAGATGCAAGTCCCTATGGCTCCATTATCTTCTCAAGTAGAAGCAAACTCTTAGTTCTTCAGCTGTGTGTCCCCAGGCAGGGGAGAAGCCCCCAGAAGGGTGAAAGGTGGGGGATTCTTAACTGTCTTCTCTCTTTCTAATATGAGATATCAAAGTTCTGACTTTGGGGCATTACTATTTCTCCTTAATTTTTGGCTTATTTTTATTTTTATTTTTTTCCCTATGTTCCCTGTTTGGCAGCAAGCACTGATGTTTCTCAAAGAATCTTTCTACTGCACTAATTTGTATTCCCTTAAATTACCACTGGGTTCATGGGTTTTCTAAAAAATCAGGTAGAGCCTATTCTGAATCTGTGTGCCTTTTTATTTTTATTTTTATTTTATTTATTTATTTATTTATTTTTGAGACAGCATCTCACTCTTTCACCCAGGCTGGAGTGCAGGGGCACAATTTCAGCTCACTATGACCTCCACCTCCTGACTTCAAGCAATTCCTGAGCCTCATCCTCCCAAGTAGCTGGGTTTACAAGCATGCACCACCACACCCGGCTAATTTTTGTATTTTTAGTAGTAACCGGGCTTTGTCATATTGGCCAGGCAGTCTGGAACTCCTGCCCCCAAGTGATCTACCTGCCTGGGGCTCCCAAAGTGCTGGGATTACAGGCTTGAGCCACCGCACCCATCTTGTTTGGTATTCTTTAACCAATATGGAAGTGTATTTTCTACCCCAAACCAAGCACAGCTCATTATGGCAGAGTCAGACATGGTTGATTTTATTCCTTCTCTGGAGTTCTAAGTATGCATGGTTTGCTGACATTTTTGCATTCTTTTTATTCTGGCCCAAATTTCACTTTCTTGAGCATTAATGGGTTTTTTATAATTATTTTTAAATAAAACTTTCCACAAAAGACCAAATTAAAATCAGCTAAGCAGCCAGGTTCCTCACTAGGGAAGGTCCCCCACTGAGATGGCATATAGCCATGTCTGCTTAAGGAAGACTGAGATAACTAGGCCTGGAACCCATCACTCCTGGATATAAAAGTAGCTGTTCAACACAAGAAGTGGTACCTAAGGCCACATTTACAGAAGAGGCCAATTACTATAAAGCATGTTTAGTTTCCCCAAACACCTAGAAATTTGAATGTGAACCAATTTAAAGCTATTAGCATATCATAGACTCTTCAGTGTTTCAAACAGTGATAATATCCCAGTTGGAGTGGGAATTTGACCGAGGAATTATCTTTTCCTCAATTAGCATATTATGTGAATATTCTGATCAAGCAAAGCATTTTAAATCTGTCCATACATTTCTTCCACCCTTGGCTCACTCCAGCAGTGGTAAGTTGGTATCGTGTGTTGGTATTGTAAGTTGTTATCATGGTAACCTTTTGTTAACTTATGAAGTGCAAATTTAAGAAAAGTTTTGCTTTATTAATCAGTTTCCTTGATGAAAGACGACTGACCACAACATGTGTGTTTAAACACAAATTTATGTGTCCATCTTGGATAAAATATTTTTTGTGTGGAGGTGAACAAAAAAAACTCTAGAATCAAGCCATTCCCAACTCTCAGCTTCGGCTTTCACCACTGCCAGCCACTTCCCTTTTCTAGTACGGCCAAATGCATAGACCACCATCCTCTTTTTTCATGTTGGAGCAAGCTACCCAGAATCAGATAATTCCCTAACCAAATGCAGAACCTTACAGAAACCATTTTAGACAAAAAATAAAATCCCCCTCCTAAGTGTAAGAACTCAAATGATGACACATTAGAAGGGCAGTCTCAATCATAGGATTGAAATGCTGGTGCATGAGGTATTTTAAGTGAGACACAGGTGAACTCTTCCATTGTAGTGGACATATATTTATTTAAATAAAATACTAGTTAGTTATATTTTCATTAGAAAAATTATAATTGACATATCAAACTGATGATTTCATAGACTTTTTCTTCTATACTTATTTATACTAATTTAAGTTGTTTTTTAAGTCAGTTTAAAAAAATATATTAAATAAATAATGGTACAAGTGGTCAGCAGAAAAGGCAAACATTGTGAAGGTGACGTTCGAATGATGGAAATCTGAAAAAGGCAGCACAAAAACTCCTGTCTAAGGCTGTAGGCAACGTTTTTTCCTGGTCTATACTTTCAGGAATCCTAAACAGGATAAACAAAAATGAATTCTGCCTAGGAACATGGTGGTGAAACTGAAGTACAAAATAGACAAAGATAGTTTATTTAAAACAGATAATCCAAAAAGTAATAGTATCTCATTGAGGACTTTCTAATTAACAGTGACAAAAATCAAAAAAGAAAGAAAATAATACAAAGTGCTGAAAGAAAACAACTGTCAATTACATATTATATGCCCAGCCAAACTATCCTTGAAGAGTGAGGATAAAATAGATGCTTTCAGATTACAAAACTGAGTGTAATTACCATTAACAGATCCCTATGGAAACATGTTTTAAGACATGCATGTCAGCCCCCCTGAGTGAATTACACTTAGAATGAAAGAGTATAAAGGAAGGAAGGATATGCAAGGAGGAATGGTGGGCAAAGAATTAGAAGCATGGGGTAAATTTGGATACTCATTGGCATGCGAGCCTTAAAACCTAGGTGACAGGTTGATAGACACATGGCACATATATATCTATGTAACAAACTACCGTGACACATGTATACCTATGTGCGTTCTGCACATGTATCCCAGAACTTACAGTAAAATAAAAAATAAAATAAAAAGAAATTTAAAACAAATAAATATTGGCTTGATAAGATAATAATACTGACTAATTTTGAGTTTTTAAAAACTATATGAAACTAAAATATCAGACACCAACCACATGCAAGCTGTTATAGAATAAATGAAAGCCACTGAGTCTGAAGGTCTTCATATTATTTGGGAGGAAGACAGAACATGAACTAACTCTTGACATGACAAAGTCAAAAAGGAGTTAAAAGAGTACCATTAAGGATTTTAAAAGGCAATAAACAACTTTCCAATGAGGAAGGAGCAGTGGGTGCAAGTGGGAGGGAATGAAGAAAACCCCATCATCCTGTAGAAAATTGGGAAGGAGGTAAAAGAAGGATAAAGGAAGCCACCAACAGAACCAAAGCAGAATCCAAACCAAACCTTGACATTACGGAACAGCTACATCCAAAAGCAGATTGCTTTTTTCAAAATGCAAATGCTTCTCAGTTCACACACAGTACACCCTGTTGCTGTCATTATTATCACAACCACTTTTTGTTACAGAGACTGCCAGATTTAAGTTGCCAGGGTCTAATTAGGAAGCCCCCTCCATCCACAAGTGCAGTTATAAGTCTCACCCACCGCAAGGTCCTTATTATCCCAGTTGGTGCTCAGTTTCAGAAGGCATCGATTTGGAAGAGCATAACAAAAACCATTTCCCAAAAAAAGGAGCTCACATTTATAAGTACACATGGATACACTCCAAAACACTAGAGCTTGTTTCACTCCTTTTCATCTTGATCCTGAGTATGTACTGTACAGACCCCTGAAGTCAGATCGTCTTCCCACTATAATTTAGCTAAGGATTCTGTTACAACCGTCTGCAAAAGGAATTTAATTTTTCAGAATGGAAAGTAGTAGAGCTCACCCAAAACTGAAATTGTAAGGCTGGAACCTCCCTGTTTCTTAGCATCAGCAGGCATGTAAAAAGAATAAGATTTATGTATCTAAACCTAAAATATTCTGAAGCAATTATTTACTTAATATGTTGCTAAATTACCTAGGATTGCAGTTTTGATTAGGAAAGCAAAAGGGAAGTCTGCAGGTGGCCTGTAAAGCTAATTTTGAAGATAGCTCTGCTAAGCTCATGCAGTGGTCTTAGAGAATATTAACATAGTGTTACAAACCATAGTACCCTCAGGGTGTTCACATGCCACAGAATTTAATTTATTTTGTATCTCATCTAATAGGCTGAGCCTCATCCATTAGGTAAATATAATGTGGAAATATTGTCTTGTTTCTCTAAAGAGGAAACCAGCAAAGACAGGAGATTTATTCTCACAGAATCTTTTGCTACTCTAATTGGGTTCAAATTCGGGCTGTGTTGTGACCCATCTCTCATTAAGGTTCAGTGTACAGGATGCTGCCCATATAAAGTAGGATCATATGTGTTTCCTGAGTATATGGAAGACAAATTTAAAAACTAAATAAAATAGACAATTTCTGTGATGATAAATTAACCAGTTGAACTTCAGACGTCATCCCATAGTTGCCTGACATTCATAGACTGAAAATATTTTTAATCTATGGACTCTACTTAGGTGTTTGAGGTATTCACAAGGCATGGTATGGCAAATAGACCCAGAACTGGATAATTCTGAGAAATGTTTTATATTAGTGGTGACAAAGAAAGAGGCTTGGAGCTGTAGGCAACCTTTAAAAATAAAAATAAGAAGTAAGTGAATCAAATATGACATTACAATAGAGAGGAAATTGAATTCATGTGCACAAGATAAGGGTGGCTTCATTATTCTTGAGTGTCCTGGCTGTGCTGTGACACCGGAGACTGATGAGGCCACCCCATCTCTGGAAGATAAATTCAATATACAAGGTATTGTTCTAATATATTCTTGAGATGTACAGAATATTCTTAACAGATGGCAATGGAATAGTATTTTTATCTTCAGACTTTCAAAACAAGAAGGAACATAATTTGCAGCAAAGCAAACCTGGAAAAAGTTTCATAAAGACTCACCTCCCCAACTCATTTGGCAAAATTAGAACAGTTTCTCAGGAATAGAGAGTTAAAGCCAAAGGCATTAGGGTGCTTTTATAAGTCACCTTTGTAGAATTGAATTCTTCACCATCAATAAAACAGCTGAGGAAGAGCTATTCCTAAGCCTTTAAATACAAAGGCTTCTAAACATTTGCAGAAATCATCCAAACACAGACATTTTCAATAAAAATTTACTGATTCATTTAGTTAGTTTAATATTTGTCGACTGAGGTTTTTGGTTTTTTTTAAAAAAAAGCTTCTTAAATTTTCTCTTGGCAACTGATAACTCTTTCTTTACCTTCACCTCCTCCCTGACTCCTCTGAAATTACAAATCCAGTTGAAGAGAAGGCAAATGCCCAAGTCCGTACCCACGCATTTCCAATTTCTAACATGCTCTCCTGGGGCTTTATCTCATCTTTTCTTCCAATTACTTGACCACCTGATTTCAGCAAATTTTCCCATTTACAAATAACATTTTGCCAGCCATAAAATGGATTTCAGTTGGGAGATGCAGTGATGTCTCCAAGACAGAGTTACCTCAAAACCTGCTTTCCAAGTATGCAGTCTAAAAGTAGCTAAAACAAAGGTGAAAAATGTCCAGGAGAAAAAAAAATGAAATCAACTTAGTGGCATGAGATATTGCAACAACCATTGGAGCATCTTTTGGAGACAGTTTTGGACTATAGTGGAAGCTACTTGTCCAAATGGTTATGAATCATCCAAAATATACAAAATTATTTCTTTGTTTCCAAATGCTAATGTTTACTCTTTTCTAATTATAGAAGAAATCATTGCAAATGGGGTATCATTGCCTCTGGGTTAACCATCCCATATGAAGGACTAGAGAGGCAGCTTTAATGGAGGTGGGTGAACTGCAAACAGGAAAATTTCAGGATATACTTAAACTTGAGATGCTTGTCTCTTGAGACCTTATCATTAAAATATCTAAGAAATAGTATCTCACCATGTTTGATCAGAATTCAACAATTTTAACCCCAAAATTGCATAAGAGGTGGCCTGACTTGTGGGCTCTTCAGTACTTTTTGTTACATGCTGGACTGAAAGAGAGGCTCAAGTTAGTGGCATAAATTTAAGTTTGAGGTTCATGACCAAAATGTAAAGAGGCCTTTCTTAACTGTTGTTAACCATAAAATAATTACGTCCTCAAAATGTTGGTGCTGTCTCTTTTCCTGCAGCCCTTTTTCTTACCCTCATCCGCCTCCTAAACTAGGGCTATTAGACTGATTACTTACTGAGCTTTTGGTCCACTACTAATGAGGAAGCATGCAACATCCAACTAGTGTAGAAAAACTATGACACCAAAATGTATCTGCAATTTTAAAGTTCAGAAAGTGTTTTTACATGCAAAATTTCATTTAATTCTTACAATAAGTCAGCAATGTGTTGTATTAGCTTAAAAGACAAGGACTTTAAAATTTAGAGAAGCATTGTAAGTTTCCCAGGTTTACACTGCTGTTAAGCAGCAAATGGCTCTTGATTCTAAGCAGTATTTCATTTCTTTTTTGTTTTTCTTTAAGTATGTTCTGATCCAACCAAGATTGGAACTAAAAAATAATGCTCATATTCACTGGATTTTCCCTTCCTAGAGAGTAAAGGCTCAATCCAAACCAGAATGACAGAGATGGGGAAAGTTCTTGGAGAAAGTGAGAATGTTCCAGCTCTTCTAGGAAGTGCTCTAGGAGTTCTTTGAAGAAACTACAGAAACACAAAGTCACCAGGAGCCTAGAATGGCAACTACTGGAAGAAGAAGGCAGGAACAAAGTCGATACAGTTCCCATGCATAGAAGTAAGGGCATGGTGCCAATATTTAGAAGGTGAAACTACTAGGCAAATCTTTAAGGAGAATATTCCAAGTATTGAAAAGAAAAAAAAAAAAAAAAGCTCCTTTCCCTGGTCAAGCAAATATATATTGCATGTTCAAGTTTCCAAAAGTTGATACTTTTTAAAGAGAAAAACTTGCTGCAACTTTCTGAAGGGAAAATTGAAGGAGACAGTCAGGGGCTGGCACATCCAGGGTTTTTGCTTTGTCAAATCTTAAACACTTGAAGGCAAACCAAAGTGACTTAACCCCGCATATCTCAGGAAAGCAAAGATAACCTTATAAACCAGAAAAAAAGACTAGCAGTGAAGAGGAAACGCACTTAAGGGAACTATTTAAGGAAACCTGCACAAGATTTGCCTGATGCAGTAAGAGGAGGTCTCTCTACTTAATGATGTTAATGATGTTAATGATCTGTTAGTAAATGATCATCTAGTTAATGATGGTTCAGCTCAAATGGCCATTTGAGATAGCTCAAAAAGCAGCCCTATGGACATAACAACTGAAGAATTCACAAATCTGGGACTCAAACTTAGATCTAGGGACACTGAATTATATTATTTTTCTTCCCCTGTATATCACAAAAGAGAAAAGCCATGCATATGAAGTGACAAAAAATCACACAAAAAAATTAAATATTATCCATTCCCCTTTCCCATTCTCATGTAATTTCTTGCTTGGACAACTGTGACTGTCTCCTGATAGCTGTCCATCCCTCTCTGCCCTGAGCCCTCACCTACACTGTCTCCACAATGATCTTTCTAAACTATGGATCTGGTTGTGGCATCCCTATCCCCTCCACTCGCCCATACACACTTAAGATGCTTTAATGACTTCCTGCTGAATACAGATCAAACTCTAAATTCTTCAGCATGAATATCCCTTGTACCTTTTCCATGCCAGTTTCCCAAACACAAAACACTTAACCCTCTGTACCTTTGCTGCTGCTGTTTGTTTTGCCTGGAGTATTTGCACACTCCTTTTTTCCCTGTTGATTCCTGCTGATACTTCCAGGCTTACATCCCCTAGACCACCTTTCTTTACCGCATCTCCTAGTGTATTTCTTCTGCTTACATAATGTTATTGTGTTTTTGTACAGATGTGGAACAAAATGTTATTTCTAGTGCCAGAAATTCTCTTAAGAAGATAATTGTATTTCTTGGGAAAAATTATATCCTAAAAACGACTAGAGTAAAAGGTGAAATCACAAACGTTCTGAGTATGGAGAGAACTTTTAGGAACAAGACAATAAAGGAAACAAGTTGTTCTGCAGAAGAGTAGGCAGGCAAGTGTCAGAGCAAAAGCGAAGGAGGAGATGGAGGATCTGAATGGGCATATTAAGTAACATCCAAGGAGAACTCTCCATGAATAATGTAGAATTATTGGTGCATCCTGGAAAAATTCTAAGATGTCTTTTTGTGGGTAGATTTATACTCAGAAATCAATATAAGAATGAATTTCTGTGTTCTGGAGAAAGTGGGCAGCGAAAGAAGGCATTAATGCAGGACCGGACTGTAAAAGTATTGATTTACTAGACATTCCATTCAAAACTCAAGATCCAGAAGTCAAGGCCGGACCCAAGAACTGCCACTCTTCCAGTTCTGCTATCACCTCCTGGCTTCCTGAAGCCTCTACTCTACCTGTGTTCTTATGCTGAACACTGCTCTGTGAATTTGCAAAAATTT
The DNA here is from genome assembly GCF_001604975.1 of Cebus imitator. Lineage (NCBI taxonomy): Eukaryota > Metazoa > Chordata > Mammalia > Primates > Cebidae > Cebus > Cebus imitator. The sequence goes on along the minus strand of NW_016107431.1, from coordinate 317,530 downwards.
TAGAAGGCTCCCATATACTCATGCAATATATGAGATACTGCTGCCTAAATCTGTAGAGCCAGGTAGACCCAGGCTGACAGCTAGGTTACCCTTCAGTTATAGCTCTACTCTGGTCTGTCCTTATTATCATTAATTATGCATATGTCTGGCTCTCACATTAAATTATGAACTCTTATGGGACAAGGACCCAGGCTTATTCACCTCTGTATTCCCTTACACAGGGAATATAGCAAAATAGTTATGAGCAAAAACTCAACAAATGTTTGTTGAACTGAATAGAATTGAATTATTGATAAGAACATTTTTCAAAACATTTAGAAACTCCACAATGATCCCTTTCAGGGGCAGTTTTCCAAAAGTTAGCCAAGCATGAATGAGGAAGAAAAGATGATGCAAGTGTAGTGGTAGGGAAGGTTGGGAAGAGATCGCCATCAGTATGGACCAACATGTAATGTGAAGGCAACATGTAGGAGATACATCCTCAAGAATGCCTTCTTCCTTTAGCTTTCATGGCCTCGAAACTCTTGACACACTGGATCAGATGATTCTTTGTTGCAGGGAGTTATCCTATGTACTATACAATGTTTAGCACCCTTCCTGGCTTTCACCCACTAGATGCCAGTAACATCTGCCAGTTGTGACAAACAAATATATCTTCAAACATTGCCAAATGTCCCCTGGAGAGCAAAATCATCCCCAATAGAGAACCACTAGACTAAAATGTAGAAGCCTTAAAGCACCTCCTGAGCCAGAACTAGGTCCCATCTTCTAAAAAGGATGGGGTGACTGTTATGGAGAGAGAGTATTGCCCTGAGACACTCAGCTGACTTGTTTGCCTGCTCACTCACGGGTGGTGAGCCTCAGTCCTAATTTCAGCCCCTAGTCTTCAATGCCCATTGGTGCCTGACTGCCACATCTTCAGCTTGGCAAGACTTAAACCCGGTTGGGGTGAAGACGATCTCTACTGTCTGGCTAGTTTGTTGCATGGTTTCTTACAACCTTGTTTTTGTAGTTTTAAGTATTTATCAATTTGTCATTAATTTACTAAATATTCCATTCAAAACTCAAGATCCGGAAGTCAGGGCCTAACCCAAGACCTGCCACTCTTCCAGTTCTGCTATCATGTCCTGGCTTCTTTCAGCCTCTCCTCTACTTGCTTTCTTATGCTGAACGCTGCCCTCTGCTTCGGCATCAAAAGATCAGCATGCAATTTATAGTACATATATCACTGCTAGGGACTGAATCTATAAATAGAATCACTGAATCCCACTAAGTATCGCTTCAAGATGTAGGATGGCATTTTGCATTGTGGGATCTCTGTATCCACAAACTGCCATGGAAGGGAAAAGGACCTAAAGGTATTAAGAAAAGTGATGACAGTATTTTTGCACTATTTCAGAATGCAATCCACTCCAAAGAAATGAGCACAAGAGTAGCACTCTGATACAATTTAAATGTTTGCCCCTGTAGATCTCATGTTGAATTGTAATCCCCAATGTTAGAGGTGGGGTCTGGTGGGGGAGGTGACTGAATCATGGGGGGAGATTTCTCATGAATGGTTTAGTACCATCCTGCTGGTGCTATCTTCAGATAGTGTGTGAGTTCTCAGGAGATCTAGCTGTTTTTAAAGTATGTAGCAACTCCTCCCCCTCTCCTTCTTGTTTCCTCTCTTACCACATGATGTGCCTGCCCCTGCTTTACCTTCTTCAATGAGTGAAAACTCCAGAAGCCCACCAGATGCTGTCACCATGCTTGTACAGTCTGCAGAACCGTGAGCCAACTAAACCTCTTTTCTTTAAAAATTACCCAGTCTCAGGTATTTCTTTATAGCAATGCAAGAATAGCCTAACACACACTCTACATCTTGCATTGCTATAAAGCAATGTAAGCTTAATAATAATGTAGATTATTTAAGATTATTATTTCTTTTATTTAAGAAAAATAAAAGAAACCAGGACACTATCACTGTGACCATATCAATCACTTTAGAATGGATGATATGGTTGGATGGAAAGAAAAGGAGGATAGTGAGAAAAATGGAGGGTGAAATCTCCATCTATGCAGAAATGAGGAGAGGCTGCTAAAAGAAACTGCCCAAAGACAAGCCAATGAATAACTCAAGAATAACTAATGTTATGTATGAATTACAAGTACCCAGGATTCCTCAGAAACTTCTAATTCTAATTAGAATTGAAAGAGTTGACTCTGAAAATGAGTTATGGTAATCAGTTTCTTATGAGACTTGAGTCCCAGGATATTAAGAGTTTTAAACTATTCATTGACTCATTTTATAAGAAAGATATGTGTTTAAATCAACTTGGATTTCTCTGTTGACCCTATTTTACACAAAGAGAAGAAAGAATGACAGGGTAAGATATTGAGGCATACAACCCATGTCTGATTAGAGACTAAGAATTTAGGATACATTTTACCATTAAAGCCCTAAAAAGAAACATAGCTATTTTTCTATCAGATGCTGCTTGAGCACAAGAGCTCTACTTCATTTAGTTTTCAAATTATAGTAATTTTAAAACACGTAGGTGGGCTTGCTTTTGTCCAAGCTTTGCCCAACCCATGACCCTGTGAGCCACAGGACAGCTTTGAATGTGGTCCAATACAAAATCATAAATTTTATTAAAACATTATGAGATTTTTTTGTGATTTTTTTTTAGTTCATCAGCATTAGTGTATTTTACATGTGGGCCAAGACAATCTTTCTTCCAGAGTGGCCCAGAAAAGTCAAAAGATTGGACACTCCTGCTTTAGTCTCAAACATGAGAATATTTCTCTCACATATACAAACATATACACTTCTAATCATAAGACAAAGCAACTCCATTTATTCAGCCAGTCACGTATTCAACAGATATTTATTTACTAAGGGCCTCTGTGTGTCAGGTACTGAGACTAGCAAGGTAACTTCTAGGGAAAGCATGCTGCCTACAGTCCCATCCACAAAAATCTTCCAGGTCTACAGTCCTTGCTCAAGAAACAAACACATTTTGTTATCAGGTGACTCCCAAAGCCCCACCAAAGCTGACTGGCCATGAATGGTCCCTGACTGACACAAGGCCAGCCACTCCAGAGGTTGGCAAATAGTCTGGCCTTAAAAGATCAGCAGAAACCAAGAAATTTCCCCTCAAGCAATTTAAGGAGAGGATCCCAGGAGACTGAGGTCATTAACCATGAGAACTGAAATCCATGAAGTCAGGGGGCATCAGAATAGTCACAAGGTCACTGTGCAGGCTGAAGTTCTAAGGAGGCTGTTCTGTGAATCTGCAAAGGAATCCTTCTGGAAAGACAGAAAACAGGAGCATATGCGCTGACTCAGAGACCTCAAATGCGACCACAAGACCATGAGAACAGCAATTCCCCAGAGCTGCCTCATTTCTGATCGCCTCCTGTCCCAGTCCACCAAAATTTTAATAATGAACAAATCCCCTTTTTCTTGAGGTATTTGAGTGAGTTTCTGCTCTCAGTTCCTGAATTACAAAGCACAGGCGTCAGACAATCATATGCTCAAGATAGCAACAAGCCGTTTAAAAAATTAAAAACAAACAAAAATCTGGAAAAAGCTCACCCCAGTATTAAGTCAAAATTCAGTTTTGATACAAACACTGATATGTCAGACCAGCAACTTCACAATCTGTTTTATATGCAAAACTAGGACACCCCCCTACCTCCCTCCTCAGCGAGCCTTCTGCTAGTTGTTTAGATTTGCTGAGGCACTTCCATTTGAACGTGTACCTCCCTGTCAGGTGCTGGTCTAAACTGCGTAAATGCCCCACATTGCTTACTCCAGAGTTATGAACAGGAAATAAAGGCAAAGCGGATGGCACCTAAGCTAGCAGGGAGAGCAATGTAAGTAAAACACAGTATTGTACTGCAGAACTTGTAATTGGCTTTAATCATATTTAACATCTGTTTCTCTACTTTAGCATATAATTTAGATGAAGCAGCTTAGAAAACTCAGCAAGAATCCATATTTTACATTTATTGAAAGAGGAGCACTTTCCAAGAGATCAAATTGCTCTCCTAATTCACTCATAATAATGTAGTAATTTGGAAAGTCTTTTTTATTTTCCTCATGAAATGTTCTTAATTAGTGGTCCTAGCTACTAAAGACTTCCCATCTGCCATAACGGTAAAATAAGATTATCAACCCAGCAAAACTTCTCAGAATTCTCCCCTCCTTGGCTATGGCTTTCTCTCTCTCTCTCTCACTCTTCACTTGACCTCTACCTTCACCTTGCCAGTCTGGAAACTGCTCTCTGGGAAATCACCAAGCACCTCCTACTTGTCATTCTCACTTCCTCCTTTCTCCTACTTCTCTGACCATTCCATCTCTATCTACTTCAGAAGGAGAGACCCATGGTCCCTGGTCTACATCAGCACCACAAATATGTTCTATTTGCTCTGCCAGTGCTTTTAGAAGTCTGGCTTAATGTGTTACAATCCCTTGATTCCCATTGCAATCTAGATTTATGACTTCTCTTGAAAACTCAGAAGATCTGGCAACACTGGGCCCCCTCATTAAAAGTGTGTCCCAGTGGACCCCTTAAAACAGGCCCACCCTCCCTCGTGCCCCCACAATCCCCACCTTTTCATCAGTAGGGAGGATGCCCTGACCCCAAGCTCCCCTCCCAATTAAGTTACCTTCCTGACTCCTGTAGGTTTTTCCAACCCCTTATCCTAGAAAGCCTTCAGCCACATCCCTTCACCCACAGTTGATATTTGCCAATGTTCTAACTTCAGCTTTCTTAATTCCCTTTCTCTTTTCAGGAATCCTACTCATTTTCACTGCTTCAAATATTACGTGCTTTTAGATGATGCCTAAATGTATATTTGAATCTTTACCTCTCTTCTTGGCCCACACCCAAATTCCTAACAACCTGCTTGTCACCCCCACTCGAAAGCCTCACTTACAACTTAAATTCAGTACACTCCAATCTACTCATCTTGCTTACCCCACATACCAGCTTCTCCCAACTTTTTCATTTCTATTATTTCTCTTTTCCTATGTCACCTAGGCCTCAAGCCTCCAAATCACCTTTATATCTCCCCTGTTTCTTATAAAGCCAGTGCTAAGCTGTGTAAGTTGTGCTTCTGCAAAATCTCCTGAACACCTCCCGCTCCCACCACCACAGTTCAGCTTCATATCATCATAACTTCCTTGGCAGTACAGAGCCAAGTCCTAAACCAGCTGTTGAATCCCTAGGCCATTTCCTAGTGGGACTACTTCAGTCTCCATCTCTCCTTGAATGTTTGAACCCTCTGATTCTCTACATGCTGCGACCAAATTAATTTTACAAAGCATAGCTTTATCCCAGTTAAAATATGTTCTTGTTTTTTTCCTGACTGCCAGCTATGAGAAGAACATCCACAATATGGCCCAGGTTACCCTCTCAGATCCCTCTCCTCACTAGTCTGGTACAAATACCGTGGTGCACACAAACTAGGCTAATCACTGTTTCCTGTGCATCTGTTATATTCATCCAGGTCTCTGTTTTTCTTTATACTATTTCCTCTTCCAGAAACCATTTCCAATTTCTACTCTCTCTGACTTTAGAAACTTACTGACTCTTCAAGAACCATGGCAAAATCCACTTCTTCCTTGAATATCTCCCTGTGTTAACTTTTCCCTAATTTCCATCTACTTTAACTGTGCTATCAATCTATTACTTGAGACTCATCCAGGGGTGACATAAATGTCCATGAGATGGTGTAAGTTATCATTTTATCTGCACACACAACAAGGCTATTGAGTAGGAGTGAGTCACTCCTTCTGTGAATTAGGCCAGTCTGCACAAGCCTACACAGCCTTGTCCGCTTGTCACACATAATCTTATTTGAGTCACACTTACAAACAATAAACTGTGAGACAGGTATTATTGTCTCTCCTTTTACAAATGAAAAGCCAAAAAATATATGTTGATTGTAGTAATATTTGGGAATGTTGGGATTCCAAGCGTTCTAGACAATGAGGAACTTACTGTACTTCAAGTAAAGCGTGAACTCCTTAACTCAGATGCTTACAATCATTATGTCCTTGTCCAGTTTGTTATTCTAGATTGAATTTTCTTAGAGCAAGCTATCATAATGCAGATACATAGTAGGCATTCAAGATATTATGAAATGAAATTACAGGAAGTCAATTTTTCATGTTCAGCTTTTTCCTAAAATTTCTGAATTTGGAAAAATTGAATAAGCATCAAAGCATGAAATGTGCCATTGGAAACATGCAGTTTCAATAAAGAGTCAAGTGGTGTTCATTCATGCTTCTCAGGGAATAGAACATGAGACACAAGAAGAATCAGTACCATAGGCCAACCCCCTCAGGGCAAAAGGGTTAAAATCTCCACAGTGCTCAGAAAGCCTCTTGACCCAGCTGCTCTAGGGAGTCACTGGATGAAGACCTTTCAGGGCGACTAAAGCCCTGATAAGGGAAATTCACTTTCAGCAGAATCCACTCAACCTGACGCTCCTCATTCTCGCTTCCTTCTGCCATGGCACATTTTCTTATTTAAGCTGTTGGCATTTGAAAGGTCCCTCTGAATAATTGATGACTTTCTGGAAATATGCAGAGAGCATTTTTGCCAAGAAAAGGAGCCCCATTTGGGGAGCTCGTCAGATTAGAAATTCAGTTTCAAGTCCAAATCCCTTTCAACCTGAAACCTTCTGTCAGCTTGGAAAAGGAAGTCCAGGCCTGGTCAGCACTTGGCAAGGAATTAGCCATACATAATTAGGAAATATTTTTTAAGCAACAAATATCACTCATTTCGATGAACAAAAGCAGCTTTGGGAATAACTGTCACTGTCATTATTCTTTCATAGCACATAATCACTATATATGATATTGCTACATAGCAAATCTCATGTCCCTATATAGGCACAAAGAATTAAGGTCACGGCTCTGCTTTATGTGACTTTTTATAAATCATTTACCCATCGCTGAGAAGGTGCAAAGAGATACCGTTAAAAGTGCTTTTTAACAAATGTATGGGGGAAAAGGGAAAGAGCAAAGGATTATGACCCCTTTTCTCATGCAGACAGTTTTGGCACATAGTAGTAACAAAATGTTGCCTTTCCAGTCTACATTCATAATCACAATAGACTTGGTCAGTAAAGGGACTCTTTCTTTGTCAACTGTGAGTTAGACTCCTGGTCTTCAAAGTTTATGACCAGTTAATTCCCAAATACAGACAATCTATGGTCTTAGCTGCCATTAGATCAGGATTTCTTAACCTTTTCTGAGTCATAGATCCCTTTGGGAGTCTTGAGAGTCTTCTGTGTTCATACCCAGAAATGTTCCTAAAAGCATAGTCCAAAATAAATGAGATCACAAGGAAACCATGTATATCATAAGATATATATTATAAAGATACTTTTATAATTTGAAGTATAGCAATCTATGTGCTTCTTAATGTCTTAAATAACAGAACATAGTGGATTTGTCTATTAACAAACATAATTTCAAAGTAGAGGTGAGAATGCATGGTACATCAAGATAGCTGCATCAACAGTAACATGATATGTAAAAATATTGAGCCAAGGTCACAAATACTGCTTATTACTGCAGTGGGTTTTGTTTTTTGTTTTGGGAGGGGGTGGGTGTTGGCCTACATTTACAATAGATAAAAATGTGAAATTTTAGTTGTAGTTTAGCAAAATCGCAGATGTAAATTTTTTCCATCTAAGTTCACAATTCTTTGGACTTTATTCTCCTGAAGAAAAGATGCAGCATATCCTTTTAATTAGTTCTGCTGGTTATTTTTAAATCCTCAAGATTTTTAGAAGCTTTATACTCACCTTCAATTAATACATGGTATGTGTTTGTTGGTCCTAACTCAGGCATCATGAAAGGGGCGGGGAATAGGGTTTGTTGCCTGTATATGCAGACTACAGATCTGTAACTCTTTTTTCTGTTCATTAAATTAAGTGATGCACATAAATATTTTTTATTACAAATCTTCCCTGTTAAGATTTTCATTAAGTCTCTAGATTCTTATGTAATGTTAGGATTATCTGATTTATTTGTTTAGACTGGAGAGCTCCTATTTAGCATGCTGTAGTGTTCAGTAAAGGGCTTATTACAACAAGCAAAGATTTAAACAACCATTTTGTAATCAGCAGGCCCCTCAAATCATATATTAGCTCTAAGCTCAGGTACAAATCAGTGGACTTATTGTGAACAAAGCATCCCATTTATTAAAATAGTCTTTTAAAATTAGGCTCTACATAGATTCTGTGAATAACACAGGTGTACATTTTTAATGAATTACTCCAAAATATCTATCGAGCAAGTATGTGTTCTTCACTAGATATTGAAGAAAGTCAAAGAATATGAAATAGACTCCTTCCTGCTTTCAAGAAGTTGATAATCTAGATGTAAAAAGAGAAAGGTCTTAGAAATTGGAGGCAACAATTTAAAAGTCACACTCCTACCTACACTGTGTTCCAGTACCCAGTTGTGAATGTTAAATAGGAACTATATCTTCGCACACTGATTACAGGCAAATCAGATTGTATGCAAGGGCGGTTTTCCTAAAAAGGTATTTCAAACCTTGTAAAATTCAAGACTAATTTTCTCATAGGAATACATTTAAGTAGAGTCTTTCATTCTCCGAGTGAATACCACTACACTCATGATAGTCTGGGGGCACATTATAGGGAGTTCATCATACAGCCACATCTCCACAATCTTATCCATGTTTTCCCATTATCCTCAGCTGGATATATGATGACTTTAAAGAATTTGAAAGGACGATGGCTTTACTATTCCTTCTTTGTTTACTCAGGATTGTCTCTGATATTTTCCAGAGTTCTTCCTGCCAAGTAATTGCACAGTAAAAATGGTATTCTATCACACCTCAACTATGTTGCAAGGTTACTACTTTGGAAGGCAGGATAAAAAAAAAGAGCTTATAGCCCTAATGTTAACACCACTACTTGATAAAAGTTTGAATGATATTTCTTTTGGCTCTTCATATTGTTTTATTATAATAAAATGAATTTTAAGTAGCACATTTTGACACATGGTACAAGGGCCTTGTTCACATTTTTCTGACAGAGAATGAGTGCCTCTTTTCTTTACCAGCTAAAGTGGCACTGCCAGGCAACGATAATCAATGCACAGTTTATAGTTTACTCAGATCAACAGCTTTGAAATGGTACAATTTTGGCATCTAGCTTTTAATTTGGAAGGCTTTTGTCTCAAAATTTGTATATAAAATAAGACTTTAATATTTTATTATAGCACTTCAAATTTACATGATTCACATTCATATACTATGTAATGAAGCTGCATTTATGGTCCAAGTCACTATTGCAATTACTTTTTAAGCGTCATTGCCTCAGCCACTTTTAAACTTTTCAGACCCTCTGCTGTGGGGCTGTATTAGTAGCTTATAGTCATATAGCATTTAAGATTTTCAAAACATTTTCACCTATTTTATTTCATTTGAGCATTATAACCACAATGTTCAGTAGGTAGGAAAGTAAAAACAGATTCTCATTTGAACAAATTGAGGCTCATCAGACTTCATTTCAGCAAGTCATGGAGCCAGAATACAAACTCAAAGTTCCCGATTTTAACTCTGGGGAACTTGTTCACCAATAATGAAAGACATCAGGAGAGGCGGTGCGTAATTAACTGGCAGATAAACAAACAGTAACTGCTATGATCCGTTGAAAAGGCACTGGAAAGTATAGCTGTCAGGAAGGTTTTACAAAAACAGAAAACAACTGGTGTCTCAGCCATTCTGAGGGAATTAGGCATGATCATTGAAGGCACAACTTGGCTTAGAAGATGGGTTCATGCCAGAGCAAAAGGGAGAGACTGACAAAGAGTGAGAGAAAGAGAGGGTAGTAGTCTTTCAAAGAAGACTGTCATTGACAGAGCTTCCGTGGACTCACAGATGGAGCCATAACACAGTCAAAACAGTCGATGGCAGCTGGGCCACAGGAGTTATGGCTGCAGACCTGGACAGTGAGAGGCCTATGTGTGGCATGACAACCTGTGTTATGAAATGAAAAATCCAATGCTGGCTCAAAGATTGTTCAGATTACTTAAACACTGTTTTGGGAAAAGCAAGGCACTCATTCTCTGGGAGCTTCAGCTGACATGTCTGGAACATGACTGTTGCCTTGCCTGGTTCACAGGAAGCTGGATGAGTAAATAAGAAAGCATTCTATGGGAGGAAATATGTGGACTGTAAACCACTTTATAAATACCAGGGGGCACCTATACAGAGTATAACAGAATGCTCGTTAACAAAGGAGTCCTTTGTGATATCAGCCTGCTGTAGGTACTTAGAAAAGAGCAAATAACAAAACCTCTTGTTTTCCCATATTCCTGACACTTGCTGGTATCGTTTTTGCAATTATGAAAGTACAACATGGTCACTGTGAAAGTCATTCAAACAGCCCAGGAATAGATAAAGTAATGTAATGAATAAGAAAGGAAATTTTTCCTTCTCCTCCTGTCCCATTCCCCAGAAAAAACACTGTCACCAGTCTAGCGTACAGTCTTCTGTAGGTCAAACATCTTCAGCAGCATGACAGGAAGGGGACAAAGCACAGATGCCCATCCTCAGTTCCATCTGAGGAATGAGACACACTCTTTACCCTAACCTCGGCCTTGGGCTGTGCAGCATAATGCAAGTCTTAATGCTGACTAGAATCATGCCGAATGCCTTGCATGTATCTCAGCTGCTTTATTCAGGCAGGACTGGAAGTCTTCACTAGCTGGACACCACCTTCCCTCTCTGACAAAGAAGATGAATGGCTTGCTGTCTTCAGTCTGATTAGTGGCCGTTTTAGCCAGCCTATGGGATGTGGCCCTTTTTCCTCACCAGCACAGGCATGTCACAGCCAGCGGAGCCTTGGCCAGCTCGGGGCTGCTGCCTTGTAAATCAGGCCTGTGCAGTGCAATGCAGAGAGCAGGACTTCCCAGGGAGAAAGTGGGCTCACTCTGCCAGGGGTGCTCTCAGCTCCTGATTTATAAATCACTTCCTGGAAAACCAGGTGCAAAATCCAGGTTTGTAAATCAAGTCTTTATTTGGGATTTATTGGCACAATTTTAAAATCTGTTTCAGTACTTGTAAATCTATATTAGGATTTGTAAACCCATTTAAAGATATAGAAATTAATTTTTGGACTTATAAAACACTAAAAACCAGTAAGCTACAACTACAATTAAAAAGAAGAAAGACTTATAAATCAAAAGCAGGCTGCTAAAATTTATAGCCAGGTTTCATAAATTAAACCTTGAGTTTTTAACTACAGGTGAGTTTAGATTTATAAATCCAACTTGTGAGTCATCCAAAAAGTACAACATTTCTATTCTAATTTGAAATATTACAGAGCAGTATCACTGTTGGTGCCCTATTGATTAGTTGAATATTTCAAAATAATGGTAGTAATCTATTCAGATTAGACGGACTTGATTTATTGAACCAATAGGTGTTCTCTGAAAACCCAGCAGGATAGACGGCTATGTATCTATCTGGGCTGCACTGAGAGAGCTCAGAAAGTCTGAGATTGTAGACTGGGTGTGGCAATTGAGTTTATATGTCATCTTGACTGTGCTAAGGGATGTCCAAATAGCTAGCAAAATGTTATTTCCCAGTGTGTCTGTGAGGTGTTGTGTCTGAATCAGTAGGCTGAGTGAAAAAGATCACCCTCACCAATGAGGGCAGGCATCATTCAATTCATTGAGGGGCCAAACAGAACAAAAGGTGGAGGAAGGGCAAATTCTCTCTCCTCCTGAGCTGGGCCATCCTCTAATCTTGCCCTAGACATTGGAGCTTCAGGTTCTCAGTCCTTCAGATTTTGAGACTTATAGCAGTACCACCTTCCTCACCTTCACTCTGCCCTATCCCTCACCCCTGGCTCTCAGGCTTTCGACTGGGAATTAATCATACCACCAGATTTCCTCAGTCTCCAGCATGCAGACAGCGTATCGTGGTACTTCTCAGCCTCCATAGTCAGGCGAGCCAATTTCTATAATACATTCTCTCTTTCTCTCTCTTTGTTTATCTCTCTTTCTCCTCTCTCCCTTCAGAGGGGTGCCAGGGGTTTCTCAACTCCTGATTTATAAATCATTTCTCAGGAGAGAGAGATATTAGGTTGGTGCAAAAGCAATTGCGATTTTTGCCATTACCGTTAATGCTATTGGTTCTTTTTCTCTGGAGAACCCTGGCTGATACAATGGGCATAACATGGCAAGAAAATCACTATATTAATTCTGAAATTCCAGGTCACTTTGGCTGTGAACTGGAGTCTTTAATTTAATAAATGTTCAGACTCCACCGTACAGGCCAATCTCGATGTTTTACATATTAGATCTCATTAGATTTTATACTTCCTGAGTAAAAATATTGCCCAAATAGGCAGGTCACAGTCATCAAAATTGTTCTTACAGAGAAGTGGTTCTCGAACAGGGAAATTTTGCCTCCCAGGGAAGATTTGGCAATGTCTGGTGTAATAATGGAGAAATGCTGCTGGCGTCTAGTGGGTAGAGATCAGGGATGCTGCTAAACATCCTACAATGCACTGAGCAGCCGCCCACAAGAAAGAAGATCTGGCCAAAATGTCAATAGTGTTGAAGTTGAGAAAACTTACCATTAAAGAATATTTGGCACAAGCCAGTATAGGATGTACCCATCCAGACTCCTCCATCTCTGATTCCGACGATTCTACCATTCAGGACAACCCAGGAGCCTTTCCCTATTTAGTTAATCTGAAAGGAAAACATGTTCAAAATCCATAATGTAGTAAATATGATAGATCATTTTACATATATGCTTTGCTCCCACAATTCTGTTCTATATTTGATCAACAGGTCTTCTGCAGAAACTGAAGTTATAGCATTTAGTGAAATTACACTATTTGACGAGAGAGACTCCTTCATTTTATTTGAAAACAAGTATGTGAGTTAGGAAGGGAATACAAGGCAAGAATTCTTTCTAGCTTTCTTCGACAGTTTTATAAAGCAACCCCATGTAGTGAACTCCTAGAGTGCTTGAGACCCTTTTGATTATATGGTGTTTGGAATAAAATAAAACAAATCCCATGTTCTTTTATTCTGACCTGAAAATGATTTCTAAATGATCGCCTTGGGTGTTCTTTCCCTCTACTTATTGCTATGTTCTTCCATTTGAATTACTGCTGAGTATCACCTCAGAAGCCAGCTGAATATTGGCCGATTGTAAGAAGGCAGTCTCATATTGAGATTATAGCAGCTCTCCCCAGACTTGCTCTATTTGTGGGCCTAGCCATTATAAGAACCCTAAAGATAAAGACAGGACTCAACATTCAAATGGTGCATTTGAAGCACACAGTGAAGTATATTGTGTAAATGCAAATGAACAGAAATATGGCATTGTAAGAGCTCAGCCACTTGTGCAATTAGGAAGGAAATCAGGCTTGTAGAGTGCAGCATCCAGCTGAGCACTCAATTATGCACATGAAAAAAAGTTTAAAGAAACTTGGTGTGGTGATTTGGGTCTTTGGAGAATTTAAATCCAAAATATCGGAGATGCCACCAGTATATAAATAACTGTAATCATGCCCTCCCTACCTCCTACCCTCTGCACACTTTTCCCCGTTGGCCTACAGGAATGCATATTATTCCCCTGACTTAGACAATGTTTTATTCCATTTTAAAAACCATAGGTCTAACTCAATAGTTCCCAAACTCATTTTCCTTGCCATACGGTCCAAAAGTATTAAGGCACATGAGGTCAGCAAGGGGGTTCTCCCATCAGGTCATTTGAGTTGCTCAAAGGAGCTTAATGTATAAATACAGATTTTAAAGGATCGGAAAAATACTGAATTTCTTGCAGTTTTATCATTATATATGAGATGGCATTAAGCAAATATAAAACGTGATGTTTAGAATCAGTAATTTCATTTTATACTATTTTATATTATTCATTATCTAATAGGTGAATGCATAAGAAAAGGATATAGGACATGTTAAGGCTGAGCTGTGAAACAATTCAAAATAATAGCTATTTGTTACCAGATAACACATTCCTTCTCTTACTCTTCCCCACTTTTGCCCAATAAGGAAGTCCCGTATGAACCAGTCCTCCCTTAAGAGTATATAGCCCATTTCCATGATCCAAAACTCTTTTCTTTCTAACCACACCTGCTAAAGTATTTAGGTATAGCCTTCAGATCTCAATTCACCCAGCAAATAATCATTCAGGCAAAATTCATTGTGAAAATAGGCCTGTTAGATGATGGGATTCAAAGATGACTAAGTCACCATCTAATAGCAAGGCACTCGCATTTTAATGAAAGAGACAGACATTGCTAGGTTTGAATGCCCCTCCCAAAATCAGGTTGAAATTTATTTGCCATTGTAACAGTATTGAGGTGGGACTTTTGAGAGAATGGATGGATTGGGTTAGCTATTAAGAGAGTGGGCTCCTGAGAAAAGGGTAAGTTTGGCCTCCATTTTATCTCTGCCTCATGTACTTGCTTGCCCTTCCATTTTCCACGGTGAGACAATGCAGCAAGAAGACCCTCACCAGAGTCTGGCAACATGTTCCTGGGCTTCCCAGTTTCCAGGGCTATCAGCCAAATAAATTTCTTTTCTTTATAAATTTTCCAGTCTGTGGTATTCCATATATCAGTAGAAAACAGACCAAGACAGATGTGTAATAAACACAACACAACCTATCCCACGTGCTGAAATAAAGACACTTAAAGATATGTAGGATCACAGAGGAAGGAGGTAAAAATATTTAAAAGGTTACAATGCTTAAACTCATTCTTTTTTTTTTCTGAGATAGAGCCTTGCTCTGTCACCCAGGCTACAGTTGGCTCACTGCAACCCCTGCCTTCCAGGTTCAAGCAATTCCCATGCCTCAGCCTCCTGAGTAGCTGGGATTATAGGCATGCACCACCACGCACAGCTAATTTTTGTATTTTTTTAGTAGAGACAGGATTTTGGCATGTTGGCCAGGCTGGTCTCGAACTCCTGGCCTCAAATGATCCACCTGCCTCAGACTCCCAAAGTGCTGGGATTGCGGGCGTGAGCCAGCACCCAGCCTTAGGCTAACTCTTAAAAGACAAATAGAGTCTAAGAGGAAGTCAAGCAGAGAAGTGATAGGAAGAATGTTAAAATGATGAGGCAGCAGAGTCAGACATAGTTTCATAAGGAGGTCAATATTCAGAATATTCAAAATAATTCGGTATGGCTAGAGCAATGGTTTTCAACCAGGAGGAGGAACAGAGGTAGAATGATGATTATATTTCAGGGAGAAGATGGTGTCTAAATCAGCTGGGGAGATTTAGAAAACTACATACCCTGTGATGGTGAATTTTACATGTCAGCTTATATAAATCATGGTGCCAGATATTTGGTCAAACACTATTCTGGATGTTTCTGGGAGAGTTCTGGGGTGAAATTAACATTTATGGTAGATTTCAAGTAAAGCCAATTGCCCTTCCTAATGTGGGTGGCCCTCATCCAGTCAGTTGAAGGCTTGAGTAGAAGAGACTGACCTACCCCAAGCAAGAGGAAATCTTCCACAGACTGCCTTCAAGACTTCATCTGCAACACTGGGTCTGCCCTGGGTCTTTGCTTGTTCTCCCAGTCTGCAGATCTTGTACTTGCTGGTCTCCATAGTCTCCTGAGGCAACTCTTTAAATCTCTCTCTGTGTATACACACATACTATTGGTTCCTTTTATCTGGAGAACCCTGACTAATGTATGTGTCTAATCAAAAATCACAAAAACTGGGGCCTGGGGTGCATGTGAGGAACTTTGAGAAATAAGATTGGAGAGAATGGCTGGTGGAAATAGAACAACTAGATAATCAAAGATTTAAATACTGCCAAGCCATTAGTAATATGTTTTTTGCCTTGTGTATTCTTCTCTCTTCCCCTAAAATGCATGCCCAGAGAAATACCTTATCCTTGGCATTGGTTTGGCAAGTGATATCAACTTTATAATTACATTTTCTCATGACACTTCATGCAGTAGCTCAGGTAGTACAAAAGATACAGAAGAGAAACTAGGGATCTGGAGAGTCTGATGTGGTTTGGTTGTGTTCCCACCCAAAATCTCATCTTGTATTGTAATCCCTATAATCCCCATAACCCCCACACGTCAAGGGCAGGACCAGGTGGAAGTAATTGAATCATGGGGGCAGTTTTCCCTGTGCTGTTCTCATGATAGTGAGTCTCAGGAGATCTGATGGTTTATAAGCATCTAGCATTTCCCCTGCTGGTACTCACTCCATCCTGCCACCCTGTGAAGAAGGTGCCTACTTCCCCTTTGCCTTCTACCATGATTGTAAGTTTCCTGTGGCATCCCCAGCAATGTGGACCTGGGAATCAATTAAACCTCTTTCCTTTATAAATTACCCAGTCTCTGGTTTTTTTCATAGCAGCATGAGAACAGACTAATACAGAGTCCATAAACCATATCACTAACTTCCAGATAATTCAATATTGATTTTAATGAGGAGCTCTTCTTGTCATCAAGACTTATTTGCTTTATGAATAGTCAGACACAAAAAACTTAAGAAAACATCATTAAATCATGTTCAACTAGACTAGCTAAATTTAGCACCAAAGTATGGCTTTTAGGGAATGATCTCAGGGAATGATCTTGTGTACATATTTATATACATATACGTACACAATATTTTCTCATGTTTCTTTAAAAAAAAATCTTACTTCTTTATATAAACTTATTTTCAGTTTCTTTCAGGGCGGGGTGTGGAAAAACATCTTGATAACTACCAAATCTTTCTTATAAAGTCTTTCTGGTCTTACTCATGTCAAAGCCAATAGGAAAGTAAATTTATCTGCAAACAATTCATGTCAGAAATGCAAAGGGGAGAAGACTGAGAGATGCCTGCTCTCAGATTTTTCAGAGCAATAGCTCCTGAGACCAGAGGCATGTAAATTGGTGTTAGTCTTCCCAAGCACCCTATGAGAAGGCCGGAGGGCTTTCTTGGTGAATGTTGCCTAAATCCTTCATGTCTGCTCAACAGAAACCTCAGTTTGTGAGGGAGGAAAATTATAAATCAAAACCCACTCTTTTTGTAAAACTCTGGTCATAATGTTCGGTGAAGTGATAAATGAATAGGTTTTTACAGGCAAACTACAGTAATTAGGTCATTCCTCATTTCTTTATTGGAGGCAGACTTAGACGCTTAATCATCATTATGCAATAATTTGATTTTAGTAATGCATTACTATTGGAAATATTATACATTTACTTTGCTCCTTCACTTTTAAAGGTGGTGCTACAAGGAAAAACAAAAAGCTTTAAATCATGTCTAAAGTTTACAGGGAAATAAGACCCTAATTTTAAATGTCAAATAGTTTAGTACTCTGATTTTCATAGTAATATTATATGATATGCTAATAAGATTGTAGAAAATGTGTCAAACACATAAAATATAAGAAAAAATTAATATGATTATTCATGATTCCACTTTCAAAGAAAACCACTGTTGTTAATATTCTGGTGAATTTCCTTTCAGCCTTTTTTCTTTGAGATTTTTATTTTCAAAATAATATAATAATAATAACATTT
The DNA here is from genome assembly GCF_001604975.1 of Cebus imitator. NCBI lineage: Eukaryota > Metazoa > Chordata > Mammalia > Primates > Cebidae > Cebus > Cebus imitator. The sequence goes on along the minus strand of NW_016107431.1, from coordinate 299,964 downwards.
CTATTCAAAATGAAAAGATTAAGGCTAGTAACAGACACACAGAGGCATTCCAACGAAGGCAGTAACAAAATATTATTATTTTAAAAGGCAATCTTGGAAAAGTTAGAAAGCATTTTCATACTAATCACTGACCAGGCATGGCTACAATAGAGAATTAAGTTTTTCTTCTTATCTTTGTGCCTGAAATCAACTAGGGGAAATAAATAAACACAAATTAAGAACTTTGAAGGAGTAAATATCTTCAAAGAGCTTGAATCTGTAATTTCCCCAAAGAACAGATTTATGATCTAAGCCCATTCTTTTCAACTTAATGCATCAACTCTTCCATAGGCTGGTAAAAAGCAGTTCAGTAACCGCATCTTCCATCCTCAGTGATAAGACCTCCTGCAATAGGATCAATAAGACCTGCTTTCATAGAACTTTTTTCTTATCCCATAACCTCAAAAATCATTTTGTGCCACAATGATCACTACAGGGAAGAAAATAAAGAGATGTTGAATCTATCAAAGTTTCTCATAGCAAGGCTGGTTTATTTCAAACCATCACAGCATGGTGGTTAACAGCTCTGGAACAGCCAAAGGATGGAAGCAGAAGGAAAAAAGAAACTCAAAGATCCTCTTCTTTCTTTACAGGAACCTTCAAAGTTAAAGGAGAATAAGATTCATATTCTAGGCATTTACTACCCAATTTGGCAATGGGAATTTCAAACCAGGTTTATTTTTTAAATTTCACTCTTAACTAAAAGAGAAATTTCTAAACTAAGCTGGAATTCAGCATTAATATGGGAATTGTTGATAAGTGTGATAAAAAGAAAGTTCCAAGCCCAATCAAATTTGAGAAAGCAATAAACAAATACACTTGCTTTTGCAGTATTTAACAGGGTTGTTACTATGCCATTTAAGAATCTCCCAGGGAGAACATAGTAGATAGTATTCCCCACATTTATATTTCCATTTTTCCTCTCCTCTGAGTTCCACAGAACTCATTTTGAACAATAACTGTTTTGTGTGTTTCTGACCACCCAGATAGAGTAAGTCTGAGTTCCACAGTCTATTTCTTATATTTCTTACAAGGGTCATACTTACAAATACAAAGTCATATTTATAAAGGACTTAGTTGGCATGAAACCTTGCAGCATAGCACTTAGGAAAATATCTCTGAACATGGAATCAGTGATATAGGCTCAATGACGGCTATATCACTTTTTAGGGCTATGACCTTGGACAGATTATTTAACCTTTATGAATGTTGGTTTCTTCCTCTATGAAATGGAAGCAAAATTCTTGCCTATTTCACAGGATCATTGTGAAGATCAACTCAAAGCACTCAGAAAACGGAGACAAAAGAAAACTGTGGGGAGTTATTGTAATTGTGAGTCTGCTTTAGTGCTAATACATATTGTCTTTGCTAGATGTTTTTCAAATAAGTTATTTTAAAAAGGCTCTGCATCTTTTCCAGCAATTCCCTTTCTATTTAATACCTCACAGTGCTATTTTTTCCTAAAATTATTTTCTGTGTCTTGACTAAGAGATTGATGATTTCACATTAAGGTAGAGAAGATCGTAAGTATAGTTGAAGTTCTGTTTCAGAAAGTATATTTATTGATGCAGATGTACATATTAGAAGACAGAAGATTCTTACCTATGATACATTTCTGCTAGAATGATATTTATATACACGCTTTAGTTAAGCAGCAGTTAGGGTCAAAATAGTCAAACCATCTAACGTGTTACAACAGTGCAAGTGTCTTTATAACCGAGATAGATAGATAACAATGATTATCAAAAAGAAATACTCCCCAAAAGCTAAGAGGCAAATCAAGAGAGATCAGAGGTAGAAAGTGTGAAGCAAGGTGATAAATCTACTCTCTCTAAATAAATAATGTCTAATTCCAAAACAACTTGATTGTATTTTAAATATAAGCCAGGAATTCAAGACATGTATTCTCCCCAATTCTGTTCGCAACTAGAGAAAAAATTTTATCAGAATGAATTTTGAGGCAAAACTACATTTGAATATTTTTGCTTAAGTTGTCATTTAACCACATGGTTTCTACAAACTATAGATTTTGCTCCCTATTGTTTTAAGTCAGTTTTCAAATCTTCCTTTCAAAATATCCTTAACTGAAAGGCAAATGTACTTCCCCTGGGAACCTGGAGGCCCACCTCTGCAGAAGCAGTGCAGCACAAATGTAAAATTTCTTTAAAGTTCTATGTTTTGTTTATCTTAAAATGCAGATAAGTTGTTCAGTATATTCATAATGAATTTGTGCCAATTTGAATATAAAAGCATATTACTTATCATCAAGGAGATGAGATGCTCCAGGAAGGTGTGTAGTGTGTATATGGTATGGCTTGCAGGACTACCTGGCATGCACTGAGAGTGAGGATCCCAGTAAGTCACTGGAAAATCATCCAGGCTCAGCCCTTCAATTTTAGCAATCTTATTAAGCCCTTTCTCCATGTTATCCAAAGACATACTACGACAATAAAAAATATATTTGCTTCCTTAAGAAAGAGAATATCTGAAATTCACATCTGGGTTCTTGTCATGCAATAATAAAAGAATTTTTTAAAATAGATGAAGAGCTACAGTGGTGAGACTACAGCATTACTTCATGCTCCAAGCAGAGTACATGAACTTAATGAAGCTAATGCTTCTAAGTTGAATTGAGAAAATTTCTTCTTAATGGTTTTTTTCTTATTGTAACTTAAATTTATGTCAAGAAATCTTACATGTCCCTCAGGAAACTTGTTCAAGATTTTTGCCTTCAAATTTCATTGATATACAAACTTTCCTAAGTCCTATCTTGGGAATGCAAGCATTGTGCCCTGCCTTTCAAGAAAAAATACAAACTTCATACTATTTGCTCAAGTCTAAAACTGTTTGACATAAGATGCTTAGCCCAACATATCTGAATATGGTGTATTAAATGCTATTTATAAAAAGTAAAGCTATGCTAATGTGCCTCTCTGCCCCCTACTGCTTAACAGTATTAAAGATTAAAGCTAATTGTTTTGTAAACTAAAGAGGCTGTAATGGTTTCTTGGGAAGTGCTCCCTGTCAACATTCCAGATAAGGTTTCTGTTAAGTTTTTTGCTACTAGGATGGCTGGTTTGGGTCATTATACACTTAAATTAAGTTGTTGTCATTGTTATATAGTGAAACAAAGAGGCTTTGGCCTATATCCTTTTAAAGAATGAATAGCACTACCTGATTTACAAAAAATGGGTCTGACGCAGCACACTGGCTCACGTCTGTAATCCCAGCCCTTTGGGAGGCCGAGGCGGGCAGATCACCTGAGGTCAGTAGTCTGGGACCAGCCTGGCCAACATGGCGAACCCCATCTCTACTAAAAATACAAAAATTAGCCAGACGTGGTGGTGCATGCCTATAACCCCAGCTACTCAGAAGGCTGAGGCAGGAGAATTGCTTGAACCTGGGAGGCACAGGTTGCAGTGAGCCAAGATCGTGCCACTCCACTTCAGCCTGGGTGGCAGAGTGGGAATCTGGCTCAAAAAAAAAAAAAAAGAGAGAAAAAAATGGTCTATTTGCATTGTCTTACCAAGCTCCTGGGTGTTTCAAAGTGATTTAGATGAAATGTCCAAGGAATTTTCAGGTATATCAAAGATGAATAGCTGAGTTTTGCATTAACCTGCTTTCAATAATCATTGAAATCTATTGAGCGATTATAGGATGTAGCAGATTCATGGTTCTTTTTTCCTCTCGTAATTTAATTATGTCTCTCTCTGAAGTGGGGACAGTCAAGAACCTGGATTTTTCATAATCCTATAAATTACTTGTTCAGATTAAAGAATTGTCATCCTGATCTCTTCATTCTAAGCATGTTATTTGAGAATCCTCTTACTGACTTGAGGAAGCTATACATTATTTTAATTTTTAAGTGGGCCAAAAGGTCACAAAAAAAGATGAAGGATGACGTCACATTCCTTAGGTTTAAAATCTTTTTCCTTTCTGATAAAAACTGAAAACTCCAACGAACCCTTCCCTAAGGAAAAATAATTTCCTCCTCCCTTTCCCAAGTTTGTGACATCTTAGCACACTAACTAATTAAGGAGAAGGAGGCTAGTGACACTGTTAAAATACTTATTTATAATTATTACCTATGTTTTCAAAGTGTGTTCTCTTTCTCCTCAAGTTTTTAAAGTATACACATATGGTAACTCCCTTTTCTTATACTACATGTCAACCCAGTAGGAATACAATAATTTTCTTAATATTCTAAAGTTATAAACTAAGAAAAAAAACTGAATTTAAGGATTGAACGGAGTCAGTGGCTATGCAGATCTTTGCCATCTCCAATTCATTGCAATGTGAATTGCTTTGTTAAAACTCTAAGTCAGCAATATTTAAATTTGAACTTGCATGGACATTTTTTTTTATTTATAGCATTCTCTAAAAATTGAAATACTCAGGCATTTTGAATTGATCCAATAGCTCAAGAATACCTGAAATTCTAATCATTATCCCTTTTCCAGGTTTTTTAACACATCACATACCCTGTTCTTCTCTGGGAGAAAAATGTTTTCCTCTTTAGTGTATCTTTATCTTCATCTGTGTGCTTCAAACAGCAGAGAAAGGATACTCAACTGCTTAGGGAGAGTTTGCTTTATTATGTGACTCTATTGAGTCTGAAAATGTTGCAATCACAAATAGCCTTCTGAAGATACTTGTATACCTAAACAGACATATGACTTTTCCTAGAAATGGAAAGCAATTTATGGCCTTTTCTATTGCTTCAGAAGTCCTTTAGAAAATAGTGCTTGCAAGAATAATGTTATAGCACACGCTCAAAGAAGACATAACTTTAAGGATTAACTGGCTGTCCCGCCTCTTGTAACCACGTCAGCTAATGTTGGTCATTAGCAAAAATGCCAGTCCTGTTAGCAGCACACCCCATCAAGTGAATGGGTGCCTGGTTGCAGTATGATGCTAGAAAATGAGCACTGGTGTTGCAAAAATCACCTTTGGTACCTCATTCAGTTCTGATCTGGGACCCCATGTTGTTTGACCTTTTTACCAGACTAATTCTGTAGGAAGATGCAGCGTCTTGCAATCCAATCCAGTCTGGAGAAGATAGAGCCTGATGCAGGGTTAAGAAAACCACCAAAAACCAGGCTTCTATATTTTAGAGACTCTTTTCCAGTCTATGTCCTAAGTTATACCTTTATAATCTAGGTTCCAAGATAAACTATTTAGGCTTAGTGCTAAGGTCTGTGTCATAAGTTAGTGTCATGACTTTGAAATTAGCAGCCAAGCAGAGTTTTATGTGTGAGGTAGCCACTCTTTTATAGCCAGTATTAAGACTATGAAAACATAGGACTGACTCCAATGTGTGATTTTATTTCATTTTATTCATCAACAAACTCAGTTTGTACTAAATATTTGGAAAGAACGTTGTACCAATAGGTTTCTGCCCTCAGGCAAGATATTAATGATGCATTATTCGTGAAATCAATGTAAAATTACGTTAGTCATAAAATACTTCTATAACAAGAACCCATACTAGAATAATAATTAAATATCACTTACTTATACAGTCTTTACCGTTCTAAGAATTTTATGTATATTAATTCATTTAATCTTCACAACAAGCCTCTAGGGTAAGTTCTGTTATTATTTGCATTTCCCACACAAGGAAACTGAGACCCAGAAATGAATAAGTTCTCTTAGTTAGTGGTGGTAAATGAGATTCAGACTCCAGCAGTCCATCCCCAGAGTCTGTGTTCTCAAACTCTCTGCTCTAAGTAGATCGAAATTGATAAAGAAGAGGTAGAAGGTAAGATGAGAAAGGAAAGCAGGGAAAGAGGGTAAGACTGTGAGGTCACAAGCCTGACTGGAGTGAAGTGACCTTAAAGGAGAACAATAAGAGATGACTTTGAATGGGTATAGGGCTGCCAGTCATTGGAGGGTTTTGAATGAACTGCAGCTATACTCAACAACATAGATGAATCTTAGTAGCATGATGTTACTAAGGCAAAACCAGAAGGCTTCATTGTCACATGAGCATTTTAAAAAATCTGGAACAAGTAAAACAAATATATATTATTTAGACTACATGTATGATACAGACTAATTTGAAAAACAAGAGAAAGATAAATATAAAACAGATCTCAGTAATTATGTTTGGTGGGAAGACAAGGGCTTGGAATAGAGAAAGAACATGTAGGTAGATACAAGTTATTTTTAATGGTCTATTCCTTAAATTAAGTGATGGTTCATAAGTATTTTGATTTTTTAATAAATAAATGTCTAAAAAGAAAAAGAAAAACTACCAGATTTATCCAGATAAGGAAAAGAAATGAGGGTAAGACAGAAGAGGGGAGGAAAGAAAACCAGCAAAGGTAGCTTCAGGATAATGTGACTATGGAAAAGGATGTCCTGGAAACATCTCTTTAGCTTCTAGAATCTTCTGGTTCCAAGATCAGTTGTCTGCCTACCTTTCCAAAATTGGTTCTCTCTAATAATCTAAGTTCCTTGATCAAATATTACTCATTTTTCTATTATCCAAACATCTAACTTGGAATTTTTTTTGTCTTCAAAAATTGTAAGGAGAATGAATACAAGTGAGAGAAAAAGACACCTACATAGCCAAACCACACAGGTGGGCCTCAGAAATCACTGTCTCCCGACACAGAAATCTCTTTGGCAACATTCCTGGCTTTCTGCTTCTGCTAGAACACACTCGGTAATGAGGAGATCACTGTTTTGAAATACCTTGTTCCACTATCAAACAAAATGACTATAATTTAATCTTTTTTTTTTTTTTTTTTTTTTTTTTTTTTTTTTTTTTTTTTTTTGATTTCCAGGCCCTCTCCTTTTTGGCGACTTCTCTCCCAGTGCTCTCCAGAACAATCAAATTAAAGCACAGTCCTCAGAAATAAGCTCAGTTTTTCTAGATGAGACCTGACCAGTACAGAGTCAAAAGGACTTAAAACAACTTTTCTTTCATCTGAAGCCAATGCTTTTAAATTTGCTGTGTGGAAAGGGGTTGGCTTTGAATCTAAGAAGCAAAGAACTGGAGTTGAAGGGTTAAACACAAGCAAACATTCCTTTTCTCAGATGGATTATTTCATGGATATCATAAAAATAACAACATGTGATGTGCAAAACTTTTTAGAGTCTATTAAATGCTTTCATGGACATTATCACATTTAGTGTTTGTAGCACTTTCACGGTCATGTGCTAGTGCCCCATTTTCCAGATGGAAAAACCAAATCATGGAACAAGTAAGAGAGGGAACCAGAGCTAAGAGTCATATATTCTCACCCTATAGTCTAGCACCCTTTCCACAGGAGAAAGCTGTCTCAAATAATCAAATTCATGAAATGGCTGGCCTCCCTCTAAACAACAAACTAGGAAACAAATTTTGTAACAGAGATCTAAATACTTTATTGACTTTAAAATCAATAAGAAAAAGATGGGCAATCCAATAGAACAATGGACAATGAATTCAATCGCCAGATTCACAGAAAAGCAAACACCAGTAGCCAATAAACATGTTTTAAGATGCTCGATTTGATTCACAGTTTTAGAATGCAAATTAAAACAACAGTAGGCTATCATTTTTCACTAACCAAATTGAAAAATTTAAGAAAAATAATTAAAATATGCAGTGCTAGTGACAGTGTAGGAATAACAGAAACTCGTACTGAATGAAAGAACAAATTTCACAGAAAGTGAAAGTGAACTTTACTACAAATGTTTTAGTGGCTGCTACAGTTTGAATGTATCCCCCAAAAGTTTCTGTGTTTTGGAAACTTAATTGCCAATGTAGCAGTTAAGATGTGGGGCCTTTAAGAAGTGATTAGGTCCTGAGGGCAGATCCCTTGTAAATGGATTAATGGCCTTATCACCAGGAGTGAGTTCTCACGAGAGTGATTATCATAAAAAGGAGCTCTGTTCACTTTTGCAGTCTCTCTGTCTCCCATATTCTTTTCTGCCTTTCAGCTTTTCATCATGAGAAGACCTTCAACAGATGCTCTTGGACTTCTCAGTCTCCAAAACCATGAGCCAAATAGTTATTCTTTATAAATTATCAGCCTGTGGTATTCTGTTATAACAGCCGAAAACAAACTAAGAGAGTGGAAATTTGTCAGTAACTATTTAAATTTGAATATGCTTGTCCTTTGGCACAGCAATTCCCCCTTAAAATGTGTCCCTAGGGTTTACATAAGTGTGCAAAAATATCTGTTTAACAATATTTATTGTTGCATTGCTTACATTACCAAGTAAATGGATATATTCTACATGCCTGTCATTAAAAGATTATTAAATAAAACACAGTACATTCATGCAATGGAGTACTGTGTCATTACTAAAAACATGAAGAATGTCCATTTTTAGTCTACAGAAATATGTCCATGTAATATTAAGCAAATAAAGCAAATTTCAGAACAGAATATCATACAATTTCACTTGTAAAAGAAACAATACATATATATGTGATCATTATGTATATCTATCTATTCATACTATATCAATTATATACATATACACACACATACGCTTATGAAAACACGACATCCAGAAGGACACAATACATAATGTAATGCCTAGAACATTACAAGAAGTGGTACACAATAGTTTCCTTTTAAAACAAAAGTCCATCAATTTTATTACTTTTTATTTACTAAGGAAAAAGTTGTATCAGGCATTACACTAAGCAGTTCACACACTTTACTTTAAATAATCCATACATTAAAACGTATGCGAGTTAAGTGTTAATATCCATCCTTACACTGAAAGTATGATCCAAACTTGTCAATGTTACAGTCTATTGCCTTCTCCACGCTGTAGGGGATGCATGTACTTAGCCACTTGATAGTAAGATAAATCGAAATAACAACAATTCCAATTTTAGAGGACTCCAAGAGGCACGAAGTTTTCAAGCTCACAACCAATGGAATAGGAGAGTTGGGTATTAAAATTATGTCATCTTTGCCATTGAGGCCAAAAATTGACTATATTTCTAATGTCTAGGAAGTAGTAGATATTTTAGGTTTTGGTTCACCATTTAAAAAAGTCTCTAGGCATCCTGAAGAGGTTTTCTCTGAAAATAAAAGTTTCTTGCAGGATTGATTTATCTTTCCACCAACTACCATCTAGAAAATATGCAGGAGACTTTAGATTCTGAAATACAGTCAGGACAAAAATTATATATATTAATTGAATGGCTGATTAAAACTATTATGGGCAAATGAGATCACTTTGAAGACAGCACCAGGAGAGAGTGTGGAAACATGGGAGGATGCTTGAAATCACGTCTCATCTATTCATTTGTATTTTTTTAAAATGCAAGGGATAGATCACCATGTGAAAGCTCTCTTCAATATTTAGAGACTGTCAGTTAAAGGAGAGTTAAATTTGCTTTGCTCCTTTCCAGAAAAAAAAAAAAAAAGAGCTAGAACCAATAGAAACCAGATAAATATTTCAATTCAATATATGAATAACTTTTTAATAAAATTGTCCAAATGGAATGGACTATCTCAAGAAAAAGTGAATTCCTCATCTTTTCAAATTTAAACACAGTCAGGATGACCAGTTGGTAGAATGCTATGATAGACTTTTAAGATTGAACAGTTCCTCAAATTTGATGACCTTTATATTTTCTTGCACATATTTTAGCTCACTTATATTCTCTTCTATATCTGTTTTTGTTATTCAAATGTAGCACAGCATAGGTGAATCCATACATATAGTAATCTAAACATTCAAAGTAGAGAAATAAAAGTTGACATTTATTGACTACTTGTTTCATGCCAGGCACTATTTAAAGTGCTTATGCATTAACTCACTTAACCACACAAAAAGGAATCAGTTTCTAATATGCTCTCCATTACACAGATGAGGAAACTGACATACGAAGAGGTTAAGGAACTTGGCCAAGGTAACATACCTATTAAGTAGAAAAATCAGGATTCTGATTAGTCTGTCAGGACACTAAATGAAAGCTTAAGGCTCTGTTGAAGAAAAAAGCCTATATTCTCAACTCTATGTTGATGACTAAGAATGGTATTTTCTAACTTAAAAACAATGGAATATTTCACCAGTCAGAGGTCTACATAGAGTACATATTCTTTTAAAAAGTACATCATAAGGATGAATCATATGAAACTTAAAATTATACACATAGACACAGAATTCAAATTCAATCTTATTTTCCAAATTTCTAAGAACATTTGCATGACCCTACATAAACAGAACAATTTTCACTCCAAGCTCAAAAGTGCAGTCTCTGCCATATTTGGTGTGGGGGTGAAAAGGGCAAGAGCATGAGACTGAGCTGCAGGAGGTGTGAGTGTGGTCTCAGTGCACTCTGAGATGTTGGGTGAACCACTTGGCTACTTTTTAAATAAAAGCGTAGGGCTCTGTTAAAGAAGAAAAAATGATTCAGTGATACTTGGTAAAGCACGGTAAAGAAAACTCTATTCAGGACCACCACAATGGGAATAAAGACCACTGCAACAGGGTCGTGCAGTTGGGGAGAGAGACTGAACTCAACTCAGAATTCAGCATTGACAAGTGGAAATTCATAGGCAAGAAGCAGTGTGGGCATCACTGGATGGGAATTACCAAGAGGAAACCTCTGGGGCATAAGGGAAACTGGTAAAACCGACCTCACAGGACTCTTGCTAAAGACAGGTCAAAGTGATAGAACATCACCTGGGGAATGGTGGAGAATGAGGAACCTGATCTGATGTCAAGGATGAGGGATCTTGTTACACTGACTTAGCAGGATTCTTTGCTAAAACTGGATTTTACCAAGAAGTGCATAAATGGACAGAGAAGAAGATGTAGAAGCTTGACCAAAATTAAACTCAGCAAGGAATCTGTGTCAGCTCCAGAACTTTTATTTAATCCCCAAAGGTCCCATGAAGGATTTAACTGAGAATTATGTAATATGTATTTGTGGCTTTTGTTTTTCTTACACAGGACCTTTGTATTTATTGCAACTCAGTGTTACCTTCCTAGGGGCTGGTCAGAAATATGTAGATCCCCTTCCTCATGATTCATCCATCTCTCGTGGTCCCTCTAAACTTTCCCTGGAGATGTTAGCTAGAAATTGTCTATCCCATAAGAAGAGAGATTAATTCACAGAAGTGGTTATATTAACAAGGAATAACATGCTGCATAGCCAGTGAAAACACTTAAAGCTAAAAGGAACAAGTAACTAAAGTAATTGGCTACCTAATCTCATAAATACACTTAAATTACCCTACATTGCCAAAACTTTACTCAGCCCATCGAACAGACATTATATCTCACTAGTGTTTTTGTCTTTCTAACAAATCCCATTTCCTATTTTTTTTGGCACACAAGCATTCTTTATAACTGTGATACTGTGAAATATATATCTGGTCCTCATCCTCACTTCCTGACACACAGTTCCTAAAATCCTTGGAATCTCTGGAGTGGTAAGTGTGTCTTCTGTATGCTAATGAGATGGCTGGTGGCTGACAGCCCCTCTGTAGCTTCAAGAGGGGAACTGGTCCCCTGAAAGACCAGGATTGTGGGGTCTGGAAATTTCAGCCTCACTCCCTAACCTCCAGGGAAAGGAGAGGGGCTGCATGTTAAATTGATCATCACTGTTCAATGGTGTAATCAATCTCACCTACATAAAGAAGCTTCCATAATAACCCATCCAAAAAAGGACTAAGTTCAGAGGGCAGAAAGGTGAATAAGAACACATCCATGTGCTGGAAGGGTAGTGCAGCCCCACTCCACAGGGCCAGAAGCTGCTGCCCTCGGGACCCTTCCGTACTTCGCCCTATGTGGCTTTTCATCTGGCTGTTCATTTGTATCTTTTTAAATATCCTTTAGAAGGAACCAGTGAATACAAGTGTTTCCCTGAGCTCTGTGAGCTGCTCTAGCAAATTAAGTAAACCCAAGGAGATGGTCATGGAAACCCCAATTTATAGCAGGTCAGTTAGAAGTTCTAGAAGCCTGGTCTTGTGACTCGTATCTAAAGTAAAGAGCAGCCTTGTAGAACTGAGCTCTCAGCCTGTGGAAACTGACACTACAACCAGGTAGATAGTGTGAGAACTGAATTAGAGGACACCCAGCTGGTGTCCACTGATGGACTGATCACTTGTTTGCTGTGTGGATCCCCTCCATATCTGGGCACAGAAGACTTCTTATTGTAAGAGTATAGTAGGAGAAACAAACAGTTTGGGTTTTTTCAACTCAATAACTGACACATTGACAATTCACCAAATCAGACCACACTAACCACCCCTCACCAAAAAAAAAAAAAAAAAAAAAAAAAAAAGGCAAAAGCAAAATGTATTAAATTTTCTTATGAATGTTTTAAAACAAGTTTTTTGCACCAATTTTTTGATACACTCACAAGATTACTTATACTAAAATATAAATAAAGGAAATCAAATAAAGACCTGGAAAAATATAAATTAAGATAGACCATCAAGACCAAAAAAAAAGTTAGATTTGCATGTATGTTGTGTGCTATTTATAAAACTGAGCTAGAGCAGGCTGGGTGGCTCATGCCTATAAACCAGCACTTTGGGAGGTTAAGGCGGACAGGTCACATGAGGTCAGGAGTTTGGCCAACATGGTAAAATCCCCTCTCTACTAAAAATACAAAATTAGCCAGGCATGGTGGTGGGCACTGTCATCCCAGAGAATCAATTGAATCTGGGAGGCAGAGACGGAGGTTGCAGTGAGCCAAGGTCATGCCACTGTACTCCAGCCTGGGCAACAGAGCAAGACTCGGTCTCACAAAAAAATAAATAAATAAAAAGTACTCCTCGTTCCTTTTCTGTTCATGGTCATTGTGAAATACACTTGCACTATTTCTCACATGTTGACATTTCTAAAATGAAATCTTTTGTTCGTTGGGAACATAAAATATGATCTTTATTTTTAAGACCTTTATTTTAAATCATTGGTGAAATTTATACTTAATGGCCTCTTAGATTCTAGGAAACATGATAGTGTAACTTATGTCATTACTTTAGAAACAGTGGGTTAATAGGACTAGTCATACATTGAGGCCTCTCTTGTTGCATAACGGATAAACCATACCATGTAATAAAAAAAAGAAATTTCTTTGATTGAGTAATATGTTTTTGTATCATTCAAAATTCTAATAGTTTATAAATAACCTGTAAAAAAAAAAAAAAAAAAAGGGCAGGGACAAAATGCAGCCTTCTTTATGCCCTTGTGAATTTTTCTTTAATCTGCAGAAGACTATTTATACCTACCTAGATGTTTCTTTTAAAAATAGCTTTATTGAGGTATAATTGACAAATAAAATTGTATAAAGTTAAGGTGTACGTTAGATTCTTGAAGCAATGTTTGTAGGGTTTGTGTAGACATCAGTAACTATATCAAGTTCATGGCATTTAACTTTGTTCAGACTAGCTATTCAAGGGCATGTTCAGTCCTGTGATTACTAGGAACTTTATCATAAGGCAATAAAGAATATAATAGTGGCCAGTCAGGCGGTATCCTAAAACCTGTTGGATCCACAAATAAAATACACACATGGGAAACCAAAAAATTATTTAAAGAGGAAACTATCATTAAGTTCGGATGGAATGTCCAATAAAATATGTAGTTTAAGGGGTACAGAATATTGCCTTTTAAAAGAGAAGAGAAATTTAAATCTGAACCACACAGATTGGAACTTACACATAGAATTTGATGAGGAAGGAGTCCTTGAAAAGACTTTGAACAATTCTGATGAAGAAAAAGATCACCCAGGACTTTTTAAATAGAGCCTTTCAATGCATGTTTTTATGGTGGACATAGTAGGTACACTGGTTATATTTCTAAATTACCAAAAATTTAAAAAATAGAATTGCCTTGAAAATATACATTGTTCTAGTTAAGGGTCATAATAATGTGTATTTGCCTAACTGAAACTAAATCTTTTTGAGTGGAGAATGAGACATCACAACTGAAGCAAAATTTGGGAGTTCTTTTATCTCTTACAGCACATGTCTGAGAGAAGAAATTGCCATTACCAACTAGATATAATAAAAATAAACATTTATTAAACATTCACCATATATTAGATGCCATGCTCACCATTTTACATATATTAGCCTGTAAAAGTCCCCATAAACTTTCCAAGTAGGCACTTTATTATTCCCATTTTACAGGTAATGAAATGAAAGTCAAAAAAGATGCAGTTTGTTCTGTGCAAATAAGTGGCAGAATGAAGTTACAAACCCAAAGGATTTGGTGCAAAAGCCCCTGTCTTGACCACTATGCCATCAAGGACAATGGGCATTCCTGTTGGGCAAGCTTTGTATGTAAACCTCCCAGTTCAGTTTCTCTGCAATTCCCAGGTGAATGGAAAACTATTTTAACTCCAAGAATGGTCCTCAGATCTGCACACATACAGCACTTTTATATTTGAGAAGAGAGGCTCACATGTAACTAATCCCAAAACTAAAACTTTTTTCTCTCTACTGGATTTAATTCCAAGGATATAATAACTAACTTGATTAAACAGCTCAGTGGCCTTACATATTACCATTTAGAATGTCATACTGCTACAGTTCTTAATTCTACCATAAGTGCCCTTCCCTTTCAGGTTAACTGCATGACCGATTAAATGCTCTGCACAAAGGCAAGGTGACTCTAGAAGGAAACATGCAATTATGTAGTTACTAAGTAGTAATTATCTAAAATTAATTGCTGTTTTATGGGAGTTTTGATCATACCAAACAATATTTACAATTGCAATTCAATTCCAAGATATCTGCTTACTCTGCTTAGCTATTTAGCTATCTGTTCAGTCATGCCTTCTCAGGTTTGGGAAACATATATGACTTATGGTACAGTTAAATGGGGTTTCATTAACTCCAAAGGGAGCTATCTGAATGGGAAATATATGCCATAGTGTGGAAGAAATAACACTGGGGAACCCAAGGGTACTATGAAAAAAACACTGGCTTTCCTTGTGTCCACTTAGGTCAACATTTCTGACTTCTATTATAAAGTCTACTGTTGCTATTTGTATAACCTCATCAAGAAAAGTAAAGGTTCATTTTCTATGCTTTTCTTCAATCCCCCTTCCCCTGTCTGCCACCAAAAGATAAGAGATCTAAAATCCTGTCCCATTTAAACGAGTCATGTGAGCCATTTTTTTTAAGTCTCTCAGGATAGTGATTTGCCTGTGTTCTCTTTTTCCCACTAAAAAAGAAATTTTAGAAAGTGAAGACTGGGACTTATTCTCAAAGATCCTTTGTAGTTAATAAGCACAGGAAAATCGTATCTTTGATGCCTATCACATATTTAATATGAAGATATAATTACTGCAAAATGGTTCTCTGTTTGAAACCATTGACCATTTCTATTATACATCTTTGAAATAACCATTTTGGATGAAACACCAACCAGGAGTGTTTACTGAACACTCACTGGTAATAAAGCACCAGGATAAGTGTGTAATCAAATGATACTTGTCTGAGGTCTCTGACATTCTCTGCATTAAGAGGGACAGTATTAACATCCATAGACATGAAAAGATATGACTAAACTTACATTAACTTCCACTCAAAGTCCCCACGCTTCTAGGCAACTCCCTAAGAAAACGCATTCCTTTAACTTTGATGAGATTGGGTTCAATCTGATTTATAAACCTTTCAGTATTGATATTTTGCTGTTGAAGCTGTTTAAAATCATAATTCTGTCCTCTCTCCACTCATCCAGCTCTTCAAAATGTTGTACTCATTCTCAAGCAGAGAGAAAAGTCTTTGCCATTTCAATATTCTTCGATGGAAAGAGTCTTCCTTTTCCAATCTCATCTGTCCCTAGTTTCTCTCCTGCAAGTCAGCTTTTTTTCACAGTCAGCGCATATCTGTTTATTCCTCTGTATCTTCTATTTCCATATCCTTTGACCCCCTTCTTCTACGAGGTTTAAAGTGTTCACACTCAGAACCTCAGAGAAAGGGACTTAATAGAGCAGTTACAGCTCAGCAGCAAGACCATCAGGCATCTTAGAATATGGAAAATGAAGGGAAATCCAGTTCATTTTTATGAATCACTGTTTTTAATCATAAAATAGATATTTCTCAATGGCACGAAAGAAGTGGATATCTGGCATATGTGAGTGAAGTTTTATGCATCATTGCTTCTAAGGTGTCACTTTAGCGACAGTTAAAAGGGTTGTACCTTGGTAGTTAGGCTGTCAATAGATATTTATGAACACGCATTTCTCCTTCCCAATTATTGGGGAGAGTGAACAGACAGATAGAAAAAAACTATCAGCAATGAAATGCAATAAAAATTTACAAAAAGTTGTCTACAAAATAAAACATTAAAAAAAATAAATAAAACTTACTACAATGCCAAAGAGTGTTCACAGAACTTCTCATGCCTCCAACTTTGCAGTGGATTGTCTGTGCATTAGAGTAAAGGAAGCTGCTGAAGTCTTTGACTCCAGAAATGAAACTTAAGCAGTTAACAACACATATTCCACACATCTAAAAATATAACAATTAAGTGGACATATAGTCATGATTTTCTGATAAACATTCTTTCCATCTGCTGGGCTAGTACCTTGAAGAACTGCAACTAATTCCAGAATCATTAGTGTGTGTCCCTGAGTCATAAATACACTCCAATCCTGAAGTTTCTAGGGAGAAAGGCTTAGCTGACCTAGTATTACCATCCTAGTTGAACATAATCTCTAATAATTCTCTTGTCCTTGCACAGAAAATCACTGTGTTTCTCTGCAGATTTGGTTTGCTAAAATATCCTGAATTTAGACAGATCAGAAAATTTCCTAGAAATATTTTTATAAGTTATACTTGAGGGCTACTGCAAATTTCAATGGGAAGAGATAAAGATTAAATACATAGATTGGCAAATATATCAATTAATTGACTGACTGATTGACTAATACAGTTCTTGCCCCTTCTTAGTAAAGAGTTATCAGCATATGGTTTTTTTGTTTGTTTAGTTGGAGTTTTCACTCTTGTTGCCCAGGTTGGAGTGCAGGGGCGAGATCTCAGCTCACTGCAACATTGGGCTCCCGGATTCAAGCAATTCTCCCGCCTCAGCCTCCAGAGTAGCTGAGATTACAGGCACACACCACCATGACCAGCTAATTTTTTTTGCATTTTTAGTAGAGACAGGGTTTCATTACATTGGGCAGGCTGGTCTTGAACTCCTGACCTCAGGTGATCCACCCATCTCAGCCCCCCAAAGTGCTGGGATTCAGGCATGAGCCATCGCACCCAGCCATGAGATCTCAGCTTTAATCATCTAATCTAGTCTTGGAAATCATTTTCAAAATAAGTTCAAGAAAATTACATTACATTTAAAAAGTTATACTTTCTTCAAACACAATATTGTCATTCCAGTCATCGCCAACCAATTTCCTAATAGAACTTTCACAAGTGCTTTGAATTCTCCTGTCCCAAATCAAAGACAAAATTTGTCTGAAAACAAGTCCAAAATGATAAGTAAACTATTACATATTTCTCTGAGGCCCATTGTTTGATCCATTTGAATAGCTGTACACAGAATTCATGTTTTGCCTTTTGTATTTTTCCTCATAAACAGTCTAATTAATATTCCATCTCTGGACAGTACAATTTCATAAATCAACCCCCAAAGAGAGAAATATGCTCTTTTCCTTGAGATCTGGAGAATGCAATCAACATCCACTTTATAAGAAGGAGGATGCTAATAAACAAAACTACAAAATTGCATCACCTACTGGGAGCAATCCATTGCCAACGAAAGTAATTTTACAAATGAAAAACCAAAGGGCAGTCAGTCCCCAGTGCCAGAGGATAGTTTTGATGAAAAAGCCATGTGAAAGAGAGAGTCTCACACTCAAATGTTTATCAGAATTATCTAGAGGACTACAAAAATATATTGAACCTGAATATCTCTCTAGATCCACTGACCCAGATTCTCAAGAATGCTAAATTTTTTTAGAGCTGCCAGTGATTCTTATGACCACCAGCTAGGCAATTCATTGATATAGGACACTGGTTCTCAAAGTGTGGATCCCAACCAGGAGCATCAGCATTAGAAGTGCATATTTTTGGGCCTCCCTGAAGGCCTCCTGAATCAGAAACTCAGGGGGACAGGGCCCAGCAAGCAACCTGAGCTTTAGCAAGGCCTCCAGGTGATTGTGATGCAGGTGAAGTTTGAGAATCATTGATCCAGAGAACTTAAGTCAAGCCTGGGCCAAAAAGAACCAAAAGATTTCATCCTTATCTAGTCATTTTGCAACGTTACTTTCTAGAGACTCTGGCATATATTCTAAACTGAGATATAATAATAAAGTAATTACTTATAGAGGGAGCAAACAGAGCATAGGACTGTACTAAATATGACTATGAGGAAGAGGAGACACCTGAGGTCACATCACCCAAGATGCTTAGAAGATTTCATGCCTAACAATAAGCATGTGAGAAAGTAATTGGGGAACTTCTGTTTCCTGACATTTGCAGGGACATTTTAAAGAGCTTGTAACAATATCTTGTAAGGAATAAACTTAATTGTCTTATTTATGTGAATTTTTGCCTGTCTGAACAGAAAAAAAAAAAAATCTCTTACGATGCTTGTGTATTTGTCCTTTTCCCCATTTCTTTCTGTTCCTGCAAGCATCACACATCTATTTTCATTCCTAAATGGCACTCCAGATTCCTCTCTGACCTTTGTAACTTTGACTATTTCTCCAAGAATCTGAGACTTTAGAGCAGTATTTCTTAACCTTTTTTCATTATCATGTCTCTAAGGAGGCTTTTAAAACATTTTTTCCTAATCTCTTCTCCCCTGTTTTATACCACAAATATATGGCATAGCTTTTCTGTGCTACAGTTGATCCTTGAACAAAGCTGGTTTGAACTGAGTGGGTCCACTTACATGCAGACTTTCCTCTGTCTCTGCCACCCCTGACACAAGAACACCAGGCCCCTCCTCTTCCTCCTCTTCCTTCTCCTCCTCCTCCTCCTCAGCCTTCAACATAAAGACTGTTATAATGAACCATTTCCATTTAATGAATAGTAAATATGTTTTCTCTCTTACGATTTTCTTAATAACATTTCATTTTTTTCCAGCTTACTTTATGGTAAGAATACAATCTATAATTGTATATAGCATTTAAAAGTATATATCAATAGGCTGTTTATGGTATTAGTAAGGCTTCCAGTCAATAGCAGGCTTTTAGTAGTTAAGTTTTGGGGGAGCCAAAAATTATACTCAGATTTTTTTGCTATGCAGGAGTTCCGCACCCCTAAAATTCAAGTTGTTTTAGGGTCAACTGTATATCTATGCCTGTGCCTCATGCATAAAAAGAGTAAGACTTCTTTTACCCACTAAGAAATAATTTGCATCCCCTTGGGGTATGTCACCCTGTTGAGAATACACCCTATAGAGTTATAGGTACAGTTGTGTTCGGATACATTAGATGTAAAAACGTCTCATTTATTTTTCTAAATCAAATTAAATCTAGATTAACAATCAAAATGAAAGCATGGGGCAGAAAATCCAGTCTCAGTCACGTTAGTGCATACTCACAGCTGGAGTGGTACAGTGCTGGAAAATTGCAGGAGAGACCCTGAATTTCAGTTCATCATGATGGCCACTGAGATGCTCACAGTGCTGCCTCCTCCAGGTGGCCGCAGGAAATCAGAACAGATGTTTCTCCCTCCTCTTCTCCCCCTTCCTCTAGCTGCCAAACACACACAGAGCACGCACATTCCAACTTTAGTAGAATTGGGCGACTTTTCTGCTCCTTCAATCCTAGGAGTTACCACCCTATTAATCCAGCTCCTCCTTCACTGAGCTCAGACTTTAAAAAACAAAAGACTTTTAATTTGAGATCCTTAGATATAAAGCTAACCTAGGTCACACATGGCTACCCTCTGAAGGTGGGGAGGGACATTGATACCTCCCATCCTCTGGGGTAAACAAACAAGCCACTTTTTTTCTCAATTACTTTTTCCTGTTGTGTCTAAATTCTAGACTTTTCAGACCTGGGGTAGATTTGACTGAAAGGGACAGTTTTAAACCCTGGAGAAATCTCTTCTCCAATAGGCTACTTGTTGAAAGAGTTCTTGTTTCAAACTGACATCATTATACAGAAGAAGCTCAGATCTGGCTTCAGTAGGACATGAGTTCTAATCCCATCACCACCATTTAATAACTATATGACTTCTATAATCTTTCATGTCTGTATCTGTAAATTGAGATATAATAATAATAATAATAATAACTATTGCAAAGGGTTATTGTAGAGATTAAGAGAGCATGCATGATAAATTCTGCCACAGTTCCCAGTATAAGGTGTAAGATAAATAAATGGCAATCATATCATTGTTAGCACTAACTAACTCAACCAACACAAATAAGACTTTTCTAATGCATTCATTCATTTTAAGTGCCTGTTCCGGGAAGTGTCAAGGAGTACTGATTGGATAAATAACTTCACCATGAATATCTCCTCTCCCTACTTCTATAAATGGAGAAGATGATTTTCTTGTAGCTCAAACCCAAGCTATGATTGTCCCAAGGTAGTAGCCAGGGAGGAACCTGTATTAGAGAAGAAAGTGAAGTAATTCCTGAGTAAACAATGCCTGAAGGGGAAAAGTGAACTAAACTGGATATGCCACAAAGTAGAATTTATTATTTTGGGACCCGCCTTGATTATAATCAAACTGTAACTGACCTCATTCCCTGGAGTGCAATATCCTATCACCTGAGGACCCTTCTCCATTGACACCTGTTCTGATCCAGGAATGTAATGTTCCAAGCTTAAAATTGGCTAACAAGAAAGTTAACTGTGAACTGTAAACAGGTATGAATTGCTATTCATCTGCAGATTTTTCTAAGAACCTCCCAGCTTTTGCCTTGATGTATTGCTCTTATAACTGATTCAGTCAGCAGGGAATAATTAGCAGCCATGCCACACGGGAACAAAGTGTGCAGCCTTGAGTTGATGTTGTGCTTAATGAGCCTATTTAAAAAGTTACAAATCACCCAGCTTCCCATCAACCTCTCCCCACTTAGCACTCTCTCACGTAAAGTATGGCAAAAATCAGAACCCATGCTGATGGGGCTAACTCATCCTTGAAATTTGCCATTTGCCTACATGCCAAAGGCCAAGGCATGTACCAAACTAAGAAAGAAAGCAGCTTTTTCTTGTTTGTTACATCTGCGACTACTACTGTGAGGTTAGTGGGAAATAAAGATCACAATAAACTATCAGCTGGTGACTTTCTTTGAGATATTGAATGGATAAATATATGTATAACTATCATCCTAACCATCAAATTATATGTGAGTTACTCCTTTTAGATGGCAAGAACTTTTAAAAAGGGACTGTCTTATAAATGTCTTTACAATATGCAAAGTTATTTTTATTTTGTGAATTATTTTCCAAAATCTTCTTCTCTATGTTGATCCTTCCCAGGATCAGAGAAGAAATTTCAGAACCACTCATAATTTGCTGCATAGTGACTCTGTTGAGATCCTCCTTTAAAAAGTCTAATGAATTTTGCACAGCTGGCATGTGGGAGAGTAAGAGAAGGCGGTGGGAGTCATCGCAGGGCTGGCTGTTAAACAGCCTCTTGCTCAGACGGACACCTTCTTTCTAGGATACTTCCCATTCGAAGAACAGGGAAGGTTACGTGCGTTGTCTTTTACTTTTTCTTATTCTCCTTTTGCTTCCTGTCTTTCTCTTTTTCCAGTTAAGCTTGTACATACCTTATGCAATTTCCACTCTCCTTTTCAAATCTTAAGAAGAAAGAGGGATTTTTCTTCAAAATAAGCAGACGAATAGGGATGTTTGACACAATAACTTTGTTGATTCCCCATTGCAAGTGTCTTTGATTTGCCACACCCTCTTTATGACACACCACCCCATTGCCCCACCCCATCCCTTCCTCACCACCTACCTAGATACCTCTTCTTGACACTCCTCCCTCTCCCATTTGTACTCCTTTTGCAAACATTGTCCAATTAATGTTTTCAAAACACAAGTCCTCTTGCCTTGCTATTGCCCATAGCAGCCACCAACCAAGACTGAGCCAAAATTCGCCAGTTACTAATAGAAGACTATAGTTATTTATTTCTCAAATATTAATACATCTTTTTAAAACATGTGTAAACAGACCCTGATGCTTCTACATGGTCACGTCATTTTATAGATGTAAATGCAATTACTATACTTCAAGTCATAACATCAATATGATTCAGAATGGAAACTTCTCCTTTTGTCATCGAGAAGCCACAGATAGCATCCTGAAAAAGTGCATGGATTTCTAAAGCTAAAGATCAGCTAATCCCACAATATGCTCACCCAAGAGCTTAATGTCTGAATGTCAGAGTCTTCCATCCCAGCCCCATAGTGACTATCCAACCCCTGACAAGCTTTCTATTGGGATCTTGCCCCTCTACTCAGAGCTGGCTCAATTTCCTCTACTCATGCAATCCATTCTCTCAGGACATTAGCACTGCCAAACAATGCCCCACTTGTTCCACAAATTTCTGTCAGTTCTATAGATACCAACACTGAAGACCCCAAAAAGTTACAAATCCATGCTGTGCCATGCAGATGTACCTTAAGTTTCTTTCGCTTTTTCGTGCTATAGAAGCAGTGTGATGAGTTAAGCTAAATTTGAATAGATTGTCTGGAATATCTATGTTGCAGCTTCTTAAAGTTTTCAAGAATTCTTCAATCTACCACAATGCTTCCCTTTTCAACATTTCTGTATCACTTATGTAAGAATGAGTATGGCTTGCTAACCTATTACTATGGGTCTCTGTTTGTTTCATGTTTATAATTCATAATTCTGCAACTATATTGTAAATTCTTGGTGGGCAGGAGCCCTGTCTTTATATACATTTTATCTCCAACATCATTAACCTTGTGTTGAGCACATTAACAAATGTTTGTTGACCTAGCTTTTTATCTTGACTAATGTTTCATCTATACTACATGCTTTGGATTGGAAATAAATTTTATGATTTTAGAAATATGTTTCAGTAATATGGATGTGTAGTACTATTGAGGGAATTAGTCATAGTAATAGTAGTTTAGAGGTAACTAACCTCATAAGCTACTGGACATCAATCAGAATTAATTGAAAATATGATCTACAACATGCATGAATGATTACGTACAAGCATTACAAAGGAAAATGTGACAAAGGAAAAAGGAGTAGAAGAACAAACACAATTCTGAAAAAGAATCCAAATAGCATACAATAAAATAAAGAAAAGATTGTTGATGAACTTCTTCAATAATAACAGAATCTTCTTAACAGGAACAGTTTTATATGTAAAAGAAAATCTCTTTGGATATCCACCAGGAGGGGGCAACAGTTTGTAAGCGTCACTACATGGCAGATACTGTTAGTTTTTTACATATAATAATATTCACATAAGGGCTTTATTTAGGATTAGCATCCCCATTTATCAGATGAGAAAAGTAAGGCACAAAGAGAATAACTTGACCAAGATCATAAAGTTCGTTGTTGGTAAAGCTGGGGTTTGAACCCAGACTAACAGCTCTGGAGCCTGTACTGGTAACGCTGTGTCTCACAGCGTTTCTACATGAAAGATTTTAGGCAGTTTTTCTTACGTTTTTTAGTCTCTATGATATGTTTTTGGAAGAAAGGTTAAAAATCTGAAATTAAAACTTCAGAAACTTCAAATGCGGCTTTCTTTTACATGCTAAAACCTATTTTCTATTTTAAAAATTAATTGACTTGAAAATAACTGGTGGTAAATCAATATGATAATGAACTTTAAAAGTGGCTGAGCCTGGTTGTTACCTGGGAAAACTGAGTTTGAATCAAAACACATCCAACAAGCATTCACACCACCAGAGATTTTCCATTATCTCTATTACAACACAGTTCTAAAAACGTTTCTTTAATAATTCACTTTATGGCTGGATCAAAAGCCATATTACTTTTCACTCTGTGAAAATAGTGTGTGAAAGTTGAGCTAAATTTTAATCAAGTGTTTGCCTTAAGCTTTCCAAAAAGCATATTGGAGGTTCATAATAAAATAGGAAACATTTCAATTTACAGAATATCTTTGTTACAACTTTAATGAAGTATCAAATTATTTTCATTAGATTTACAACTCAAAATGGCTAGAATAGATTTATGTTAGTCTGTGGTAACAAAAACCAATCAGTAACTTAAAAAGAACAAAGACATTCCTGCCTTGCACTACCTGTCTAACTATACCTATAGGGATCCTGTCAAGTGGAGGGCAGGAGAACTCTGCTCATTTTGTCACCCAAGGATGCACACTGACAAAGACCTTACCATTTTATGATTTCATCTCAACTTGGATTTCAAGTTCATCGTTGCTGGTGAAAAGAGTATATAGATTCACACAGCAGATCTTTGATCTGTCCATCCAGGAGTGGCACTTCATGATCAAAACATGTCACATGGCCATATCTAACCTCAACGTAGTCAATGGAGCTTATGCCCAAAGGAAAGGATTCTACAATCTTGGTGAGCATAAATAATGCCATCCACACATTTTTATTTTCATTAACTTTTTTAAAGTATATCTTGTTACATTAATATACGGATCTAAAAACTTAATAAATTCAGATATTTTAATTTTTAAAACTTACTGTACAACAAAAGTGAAAGCTTAAGTAGTTTCATAATTTTATATTGACATGAGCTGCTTTGAGAGAAAATTTATTTAACAAATGTTTATCAAGATTTTGTTTATGTGAGATTTTCTTCTAAGTGTTAAGAGCAATTCAAAATAAATTTTAAAATATCAGGCATCAGACTGTGCATGGTGGCTCACACCTGTAATCTCAGCACTTGAGAGGCTGAGGTGGGCAGATCACTTGAGGTCAGGATCTTTCACCAGCCTAGCCAACATGGTGAAATCCCATCTCTACCAAAACAATATGAAAATTAGCCAGGCATGGTGGCACACACCTGTAATCCCACCTACTGGGAAGGCTGAAGCACGAGGATCACTTGAACCTGAAAGTCAGAGGTTGCAATGAGCTGAGATTGCATCACTGCACTCCAGCCTGGGTGGCTCTATCTTAAACAAACAAATCAGGCATCTACTGCTGCAGAGCTTAGAAAATAGGTCAGATAAAATGTCTAAATAAATAAATCAAATGGGATATTCAATAGATAAATACACCAAAAATGGTAAAGAAAATTGTGCGTTTAAAGGAGAGAGAGCTTTGAATAACAATTTCAAAGTTGGGCACAACCTTAGGCATTGTGGGTTCCAATGCCTTTATTTTAAAGATGAGGAAAATAAGACCTGAAAACGTTCATAGTGACTTGTCCAAAATCACTGAGTTAGGTAGTTGTTCAATGATTGCTCAAAGAGTAGAACTTATTTGCTGGGTTGTAAATAAATGCTTCAGGGAAAACAAATTAAAAAAAAAAAAAGGGATGAATATAGAAGTTTAAGGAACACTAAGAGAAAATGTTAGAGAGTTGACTAATTAAAATCAAAATTTTATTTCTAGTTCAAAAAAGACTGATTTCCATAATGGTTAGACTAACACATTTACACTTTCAAAGCAGTGCAAGTAAATGCTATTTTTAATGAACTCATCTACCTTTAAAAATTCATAATGAAGCTGTTTTTATACAACTTATTTTCTTGCCACTAGAAAGGACTAGTCAAAATCTTTGAAAACTGGAATAGTAATTTAAATGCTTAGCCTAGTACCTTTTCAAAAAGCCAAAGAGGAAGAGAGAAAATTCAAGATTCAAATTACAGCAACTTTATTAATTGCTGCTCAAAATGCCAAATTTACATATGTTTAAATAAATCTAGATGGCAGAACTGACCGCTAAGCATTTTTAGACAAGTTCGAAAAAATTAATTATGTTCTTCAGCTTTAAAAAAAAATCTTAATATTCCAGCATTTGCTTTTTTGTCAAAGATAATAAATTTGATTAAGCTTATATAAATTACACTGTACTACGCAGTTTAATAACTAAAAACATATGGAGAATAGAGTTAGCCTTACTCATTGCATCACTTCCAAATTTAAACCTAAGACCAAGCATATATGCTTGGCTTAGAGACTTTTTCTAGTCTTCTTTTTAAAGCTGCTATTCATAAAAAGGTCAATAGGTTGTCTTTTAAAAATAAATCTGTAATCACTACAAACTGTCACTGTATCTGACCAAAACTGTGATGAAAGACCAGAGGCTAAGACTTGAGTGCAGTAGCTCAAAGAGTTAGAATGAAACAGTAGATGGAAGAATTCAAAGGCAGGGGCCAAGACCTGTCCCAGTCCCTCAACTGAAACAATCTATTTGACTTTTGATAGTCATAACCTAGGCCATCTGAGCATTTCTTAATCCACAGTGACTCTTAGCGATGAGCTCACTGTTTCCAAAATAGTAGAAAACCACCATGAAGCCATGGGTCTTAGGTTACCTTCTGAATCTTGCTGGGGAAGTTTCTAGGACACCACTATTTATTCTCCACAGCAGTGGCTTTCAACCGTCTTGCTTCCCCAGCCCACCAATGCAATGCAGCTCATCAGCCAAAAGAATGAAATCACGTCACCAGTGGTTTTCCTTTAGGGAAGGTGGGAGGATGCAAATTTAAGGAACATATTAAAACCCCAGGTAGCCTCTCAGTTCAGTATTTGTTTCTTTTCCTCCACCATGACTATCAGTCGAAGAGCACTTCTGTAAAGCTTTGCAGTGAAACATCCTATTCAAGTTTGTATTGTAAGCCTGTAAGGCTCAATGAAATGGAATGATGTCTGCTGAAAGAGAGCCTCAGATAACTCTGTTGATATTAATCAGTGAGCAGAGTGTGAATGGTGCACACATCCTTATCAAGTGTGAGCTGTGCACATATGCTTATCACGTAAACTTTAGTGTTCACAAAGCTTTAGAAGTTGAATACTTAATTCCCAAAATAACCTCATAAAGAAGGTGTTATTGGCCCCATTTAAGATATCCTAAAACAAAGCTTATAAGATAAACTTTAAGCAGGAAAGAGTCTGCCCACAATCTCAGAACAAAGAGTGGCAAAGTGAAGAGCCGGACACAGGCTTATTTGATCTTATAAGATATACACCAGATAATTCTACAAATCTACATCTACTAGATCATATCCTAAAGACTGCTCCCACTTCAAGGGTAAAGAGGGAACAAATGGCAGTACCAGGGTTCTAAGACAAGCACTCTCATGGGACCCCTGATCTTGGCACTGCCTCACCTCACTCCCAGATCCCACTAGGTTGTACACACATGAAATTGATCAAGAAAGGTGAAGCCATAAATTTTGATTTTATTGCATATAACTCACCATAGGATAAAGTCTGAAACATCTTAACACAGCACCCAAAGCTCTCCACAACCCCATCTGAACACAGAGTGACAAGCTTATCTGCCATTGTTGCATAACTGACTGCAACTTCTAGTTCTGCCAAACTAATCCACTCACTCTTCCCCAAGCAAACGTTCACTTGACCAACCCACTCCAGACTAGCCTCTCCTTTATCAGAAGTTTCCAATAAATCCCCATATGAGCTGTTCATTGGGCATCTATTTTAGAATGTCCTAAACTATACTTTATGTGACAAAAGTGTCTTGTGTCCAGAGACTGGTGACAGAAATACACCATGTCATAGCTAGGAGGCGGCTGAGAGATTATCTGGTCCAAAACTCTCAGATTCAGATTATAGAAAAGGAATATAAACCCAAGGTCACGCAATGGATGGACAAATCACATATCTATGATGTTTACTCAAACTTAATTATCATGTTATTTTACTATTTAGATAAGGGATTTATCAATATTAGTTATCAGCTGTACATTAATTATGTCACTAGTCAAAAACTGGTAATGAAATAACATGGAAGAGCTGGGTTTGGAACCCTATTGCTCTGGCTCCTTCTTGGAACCCAAATCCATGTTAATCAGAGGAGTATATTCCATAGCAGCCAGCCCAGACCTGTACACAGCAGGCATTTATTAACTGATTCCTTAATTATAGTATATTTATCCCAAGAAGTTCCCATCCAGTTAAAATGTTATTCATATGCATGACACATGTAGAGAAGATTTATCAGGCCCATAATATTTTATGATAAGTATTCATTCTTGATCCCACCCTTTCTCTTATGTACCAAACCCATCTGCTTTTCACCCTCTTCACTCCCACCATCCCAACCCAGGCCATTATCATTTCTTTCCTGGACTAGCACAAAAAATTCCCATTGATCTCCCTTCCACTTCCCCTCAGCCCCTACTCAATCGTCTCCCTGCACAAGCACATCAGCTACCTACTCACCAACTTAAAAACATGCCATGGCTTCCCATTTCACTTAGGATAAGCTCTAAATCTATGACCATAATGTATAGCCTGCCTCTACCTTCTCTCATACTTCATGTTCTGCCCACTCACTGCTTGCTTTTCTTTCTTTCCTTCAAGCAGACAAGGCTTTTGCTTGCTCCAGAGCCTTCATATACTTGTTGCTCTCCTGCCTGGAAGAGCTCACCCATCCATGCCTCTTAGGACTGTCTTTTCAGACTTCCAGAATCAGTTCAAATGTCACTTCCTTGGAGAAGACCTTCCTTTCAAATCAATTCCCTCATTGCCACCACCTCCATCATTCCTTACCTCAATATTTTCTTTCTGACATTCCACTTGCCACAATTTGTATTTATTTAGGGCACTTGTTTTATGCCTCTGTCTCCTCCATCCCAACCCAGATTGTTTCAAGACAAGTATCATGCTTACGTTATTCTCACAATAGTATCCCCCTGTCTGCCATCAAGCCTGGCTCAGAAGAGCCATGCAATACATTTCTGTTGAATAAATACATGCCTTCAAATATTCACAAATACTCATATGTAGATAGGTAGATAGATAGGGCTTCATCTAAGAGGCTACTATAAATAAGATGATATTCTACCACAAAATGTAATTTACTATATGCATATAAGTTATACTGACTGTTTTGTTCTTTTACAGAGAAATGTGGTTGAAATAGTAATTCTAGATTTCAACAGGGATTTGACTACCTCTCTGATCACATCAATTTGGAGGAAAATGTCTTATGTATGAGTTATCAGTGTTCCTAAATTTCTGAAGCTTCCCTGGAGAGTCTGTCTGATTCAGTGACTAAGGGATGGCACTAGGAATTTGACCTTATAAGATATACCCCAGATAATTCTTTTGATCAAAGAAGTTTCGAGAATATTGGGCTATATCAGTTGTTTTCAACCTTGGCTGCCCATTAAAATCACCTGAGGAGCTTTAAGAATTATTAACGCCTGGATCCTGCACCGGAGATTCTGACTTAATTGGCCTGGAGTAAGGACTAGACACCAGGATTTCTAAAAGTTGTTCAGTTAACTAATGTACAGCGAAAGTTGAAAGCTACTGTGCCCGATGACAGCATGATAAGATAGATTGGTAATGAATTGAACAACCATACCAAAGAGGCCCCAATTAACAAATTAATGACAACCTGTGAGCGGTTCCTTCGAATGGTAACTACAGGCTTTGACATTGAAGCTTTTCTGATCAGGATTTACCAGCGATTTGGAGGGAAGTAAAGAAGCATGCCTAACAATCTTTTCTATTGCATGAAACTGTGAAGAATAATAAATAGTTTGGAGACAGAATTAGAATCTAAAATATTCATCAGGCTGGAGCCATAGGACAACAACTGTTCTAAATGAGTAACTGCATAAAGTTAGAAGGGAGAGACACTGCTTAGCAGCAGAATAAATTTGAAAAAGACAAGGATTTATCTAGCATTGAGCTCCATAGGTATTTACAGAATGATATGTCTATCAAGTGTATTGTTTTCCTTAAAGGAAATACAATATTTAGCATGAATATTATATTAAAATATAATATTTATTTTGTGTATAATATTTATTTATAAATATAATATTTAGCATAAATATATTTATGTATCCTGAAATCAGGGGCATCATAGAGAAAGAAGGACATGATAAATGAGACCACACATTTGCAGTGTGGCAAAGTAGCCTGCAGAGAAAGAAATAGGGATAAGAGGATAAACAGACATGATGTTGTCTTACAAATATTTGAAGGATTTTGTGTGGAACACAAATTAGATTTATTTTGAAGGCACTAAAGGTTAGAATAGACAGAAGCTATAAGAAGACAGAGACTTCAGCTCAATGTGAACAAGAACTTTCCAACAGAAATGTCTAGAGGTAACATGAGCTGCCTTG
>NW_016107431.1:249171-268229 GCF_001604975.1 Cebus imitator | reverse complement strand
ATCTAAGCCCCAGAAAAGCCAATTTTTTCTGCCTTGTTCACCACTATCTCCTCAACCACATATAGTAATTACTCAACAAATACTTGAGTATTGTTGAATACTTTAATCTTGCTTATTTGTAAATGGCTGGTTACTGCAAAGAATGAGAAACATACTCAACAATTATAGAAAAGCCATTCATGACTATTCAGAACCAAAAGAATTATTAATATTTTGAAAAGAAGATTTTCATTAACATAAATAGTAATTTTCTGTCACAGTTATTTCCTCAGACAATCAACCTGAAGCTAGCATTGGGCAAAAGTGGATAAACGTCATCCCCTGTGAGTGTCTCAAAAAAAAATGTGGTCATCACCAAGTTCAGAGTCTCTTAGCTTCTCTTTTGCTATGAGATTATTCTAGCCACTTAAGATCTCAGTTCATCTGGGTCGTGGCATCCACCAAAGTTGCCCACAGGATCCATGTAACACAGGCCTGGCCTCCAGCCTCAAAGCTACATCTCTTCCCAGAGGCCCACCTGCCCAGGCAGGACCTTTCACATATACCACCCTCAGTCCAGGCAAAGGGGGTTCCTCTTGTGCCCTCCTCTGACCAGACCCACCCCACAGAGCATGGAGTCTCTGAGTCTAGAGTATATGGCTACTTGCAGCCCAATCTCTCTCTTCCTAGATCACTCTAAACACTCAAAAGTCTGGAGCTCCCTACCCCAGCAACTCTGAGACAGATTTAAGGCCTGCATGAGCCTCTTCCCAGGGCTCTGTCCTCCCAAGGGCAGATGGAGCTACTCTGTATACTCTCAGGTCTCAGAAGATGCTCTTTGTTGTGAAGGGACTAGGGCACAATTATACAGGGTGTCCGCATGCTTGCAGGAGAGGCTCATCATGATAAGAAATGGAGCAGCAGGTAAGAAGAGAAAAGGGCCCTTTGTCCCCCATCCTACTCTCTCCCTAATGAACCTACCCACAGGGCCTCTGCTCTTGACTCTGGGGCCACCCCTGTGACTATCACCCCTGTCTCTGCTGGCACAGAGTCTTTCCTCTTCTTTTCTTCTCATCTCATGGCACATCTCACTTATGTCTTGGGTTTTCTTAAAGCTATTGCATTACTATCAAATCCAGCACCTCTTATTTATTCCAACCATTACACCCTACCTTTTTAGAAGTTACCCTAGATAACTTCTAAATGCCTCTATACTCTTCTCCCCAACACCCACCTATCCTCCATTCTATCCTGCCTTTGTGAGAAGTTTTCTAAATTGGCTGAAAAGTCTCTGGAGGCTCTCCAGCACTTTCCAAATAGATTTGAAAATCCTTAGCATGGATGGAGGGTCTCCAGCCTGCTGCTCCAGTGCCAGCTCCAGTCAATCACAGGGGAGGAGCATGCCCTTCCATACCTCTGTTCTCTTGTACCTGCACTCTGCTTGGTCTGCAGTACTCCCTGCAGCCACTTAGCACTCACTCTTCTCCCTGATGTAACTTAAGGGGCACCACTTTTTGAAAGCCTTTTAGAACTTCCATCTGACTTAGGGAGCCCTCCTCTGTACTCCCAAAACACTGAAGGACCACTCTGTCACATTTCTCTGCTTTAACCTAAAGTAATAAATCCCTTAAAAGCAAGGATCAACTTTTTTTTCTGTATTTCCACCACCAGAAACAGATGACTTTTCAAAAATCTTTGTTAAAATCACCATAAATAGCTGTATATAAGACACTCAGACTGAAAATCTTCCATAATCATTTTGAAAACTGAAAATAACTTTTTACTTCTGGTTTGTGAGAGCTGTATTTATTATTCTCAGCTTAACATAAAGTAAAGACTCTGAAGGTAAAACCACACAATTTACATAAGTGAAATACTATTAGTAAACAAACACTGTGAAAAATGTTCATCCATGCTAGTAATCAAGAAATGCAAATTAAAGCAATGTTGAGAAACATTTTGCACATTAGACTAGCCAAAAATATTTAATGACAAAAACCTAAGGTTGATTAGAGTGAAATTGTTACATCTTTGACTGTTTCTGAGAATGTAAATTGTTACAACCTTTTTAGAAAACAATTAGGCAATATTTATTTAGGATTCATGAAGATATTCATACCTTTTGACCTAGTAATTGGACTCTTGGGATTTAGCCTACTCAATACAAGTTTTTTAAATTCTACAAAATGCTACAAAACATTCAATGGTGAGTTATAATAGCAAAACCCTGAAAGTAGTCTAGTTGCCCAAACTGTGTCTTAATATACATAAACATAAGCTGGGATAAGATGTTTGCGACCCATGTAATAACCAATAAGGAATTCACACCAAAACAGGATTTGAAAAACTCCTACAAATTAATAAGAAAAAACAAGCCAGCAGGAAAATATTTGAACAGGCATGAAATGAAACTTTTTATTTCAAAGATTATAAAATATAAATTGTCAATAGACATTGAAAACTATGTACAACTTCATTGAGTATTCAGGAAAATACAATGAAAACCAAAATAAGGAAGCATTTACATTCACCTAACTGACAAAAATGAATAAATGGCAGCCAAATGTTGATTGCCCATGACTCATAACCCAGGAATTTTGGCCTTCAGAATCTGTCTAGCCTAGAGGACCTGGAGTTAAACTAGAAGATAGGTACAAGAAGACTCATAACAGTATCTTTTGTGAGAGCAAAATACCAGAAATAGCCCAAATGTCCCAGCAGCAAAATAAATTATGGTATGTTTAACAATGAAAATACTATACATCAGAGGAAGCAAATAAACTATACTGTACACTGCAACATAGAGGAATCTAGGTGGATTGTTGGGTGGATAATCTAAGTAAGATCAAAGTGTATAAAGTACAATTCCATTTGTAGAAACTTCAAAAGAATTCACAGCTAAGCTTATTGGTTAATTATTGGTTAACTAATTAATTAGAGATATACTAATGCGAAAAACTGTAATTAAAGCTGTGGGTGAAAAAAATACAAAATTTAGAATAATTTCCTCTGGGGAAGGTAAGGAAAGGAGATTGGAAGGCACACAGGAACTCACAGGTAAAGGAGAGTTTCCATTTCTACAATTGGGTGATAAGCCTATAAGAATGTGTTATATTATTGTTTTTTACATCCCCACATATGTTATTTTATATCTTCTCAATATTTAATAAAAATTCTTTATATTAATAAAAAGGAGCAGGCCCAAGATGGCAAATATAGTATATCCCACTCATACAAAGTAGAGACATATCAGCATTAATGATCACATGAGATGTAAACAGGATAAAATTGACAGAATGTTATCAGTGGTCTCAGGCATAGCTACAGAGCGACTTATATTTGATTGGAAATATTAAATTTTCAGTATTATTATGTATAATCTTCATATAGCAAAAGAAAACTATAAACTTTCCATTTTGGAGAAAAAAATAGGTAGATCCATGTGATGGGATCAAATTTGGGTATATTTCACCTGTAGTTTTCCTGCATTTCCTTTTTGTCTTTTTCTCTTGATAGCCATCACTTTAATATCATTCACTGCCTCAGAGGTCACTCATTGATTGGAGGACACCACTGAGAAAAAAAAAGAGGAAAAACTCTTGGCTTTGAACTTCAAAATAGACTGTGTGCATTCCTAACAGAGGAAAAGGCTTGAAAGTGAAGGCTATTGATTTGCCAGATCATGCATTTTGGAAGTTACTGAAGTAAGCTGAGCTTAGAATTCATGTAATCCATAATAAATGGTAATGACAGTAGTTGCCGAGCCTGACTATACTTGAAAGAACCCAAATTCCTCTTGTATACCCAAAAGGGGTACAAAATAGGGCAGGTAAGCCTTCCAGTTAGGACTAGGGAAACATAAAGTGAGCTACATGGACATAACTCATGGCCAGGGCAGACTCCGACATATCAGCAGATGCAACAATTCAGAGACCAACAATTAAAGCTACAATGGATGAATTACACCTCAGCAGATGCCAGAGGATGTTGGCCATATGCCCCTTCCCACTACTGCCTAAAGACAGCATAACAACATATCATCTGAAACTGAAATGTTACACTGAGGAGAAGGGAGAGAGTGAACTGACTAAAAAATCACCTCAAAAAAGTTGAATCTACCTAGAAGTAACTCCTCAGCTTTCATCATTAGAAACAATAAGGACCTGGAATAAAAATTAAGTTTGTGATAAAAGAAATAAAGATATAGTTGTTGCATAGGGCTTGGGAAATGCCATAATCACTACATCTATATTTTTAATCCCAATAAAAAGACATGTGAGTTTGCATAAAAACATTCTGAAAAGAACAGTGGATTTTTATTCATGCTTTATATGTTTATATATGTAACTTAAAATATTTTACAACAAGCATGTGTTTTGAGACTGGACAAAATTATAAAGCTAATTTCATTTTGGAAAAATAAAAAAACTATGTAAATTCAATGTTGTTACTTTTTTCTTCTTCCCAATACTGTCTACTTAGCATCTGAATTATTGTAATGTAGGGTTTTTTACACCTACATGTGTATTACATTTTTTTGTGAAAGTAATGCATTAAAAGAACATCCAAAAGATTTAATCAGAAAACAAACTAAGAAAATTCATCATGACCTGTCCTGCTCTAAAAGAAATGCTAAAATAAGTTCTTCAGGCTAAAATCAAAGAATATTATATAGTAACTCAAATCCACCAAAAGAAACAAAGATCACCAGCAATAGTAACTA
The DNA here is from genome assembly GCF_001604975.1 of Cebus imitator. Lineage (NCBI taxonomy): Eukaryota > Metazoa > Chordata > Mammalia > Primates > Cebidae > Cebus > Cebus imitator. The sequence continues at coordinate 263,527 of NW_016107431.1, read as the reverse complement.
CATGGGTAAATATGAGACAGCATAAACGTATTTGTGTTTGTAACACTTTTCTTCTCTCACATGTTTCAAAAGACAACTGTATAATGCAATAATTATAAAATTGTGTAGGTGGGCTTATAATATATAAAGATGTAATTTGTGTAACAATAATCACACAAGTAGAAGGTGGGAATGAAGCTATATTGAAGCCAAGTTTTGTATTGAAGTTAAGAGGATATTAATTAGCAAATAAAATTTTAAATTAAAATGTTAAAATCTCCAACATAACTACTAACAAAATACAGTAAAAGAAACAAGAAAGGAATTAAATAGTACATGGGAAATATTGATTTAACAAAAAAGAAGGCAGTAAACAGAAAGACATCAGAATTACAGATAACAATTAACAATATGTCAAATGTAAATGCTACTTTACCAGTAATTACATTAAATATAATTGAGTAAACACTTCAATCAAAAGGCAGAGACTAGCAGACTGGATGAAAAACAGAAGAAGAAAATATGGTCTAAATATGTGCTTTCTATAAGAGACACATTTTAGCATCAAAGTCACATATAGGTCAAAAGAAAAGACATGAAAAATATATATCCTACAAAGAATAACCAAAAGAGAATTATTAAAGTGGTTATACTAAGATTCAATAAGATATACTTTAAGATGAAATATTTCCTAAAGACAAAAGATGTTTTGTAATAATAAAAAGATCAGCCCATGAGGAAAATATAATAATTATAAACCTATACATACCTAATAACTGAGTCCCAAAATGTATGAAGCAAACACTGACAAAATTGAAGAGAAAAATAGGCAATCTAAAACCAATAGTTGGAAATTTTAATATCCCCACTTTCCATAAAGAATAAAGCAAGTAGGCAGAGATTAACAAGGAAATAGAATACTTTAACAATTATCTCTAACAGATTTCTTATAAAACACTCTGCCTAACAGCAGCAGACTATACATTCTTCTCGAGCACACATTCTCCAGGATATCCCATATGTTAGGCCATAAAACAAGCCTCAAAATTTTTTAAAGAATCAAAATCATACAAAGAATGTTCTCACACACAGTGAAATGAAAATTGAAATCATTAAGGTAAGGAATGTTGAAAATTTATAAATGTGTGTAAATTAGATAACAAACTCTTAACCATTGGATCAAAGGATAAATCACAAAGCAAATTAGCAAATACTTTGAAATGAATGAAAACAAAAGCACAACACACTAAAACTTATGAGTGCAGTTAAATATGGGCTTAGAGGAAAATTAAGAGTTATAAATGTCTATATTTGAAAAAGAAGCAAAATCTCAAATCAATAACATAATCTTCTACTTTAAGAAACCGGAAAAAAAAAAAGAGCAAACTAAACCCAAAGCAAGCACAAGGAAGAAAACAAAAGAGTGAAAATAATTGAAATAGGGAATGGACAAGCAATAGAGAAAATCAGTGAAACCAAAGTTGAATCATTTAAAAGATCACTAATATAGACACACCTTTAGCTAGACAGATTATATCAGTCTGCTAGGGCTTCCATAACAGAATGCCTCAGACTGGGTGGCTTAAATAACAGAAGTTTATTTTCTCACAGCTCTGGGGGCTAGAATTCCAACATTAAGATGCCAGCAGGGTTAGTTTCTGGTGAATTCTCTTTCCCAAGAATAAAATCCCAGGCCAAGATGGCTTCACTGGTGAATTCTACTACATGTTAAAAAACTTTAATATCAATTATTCCAAAATTATTCCATAAAATAGAACAGATGAAACATTTCCCAACGTTATAAAGCCAGTATACTTTGATACCAAAACCAAAGAGATCACAAGAAAAGAAAATTAGAGACCAATGTCCCTTCTGAATATACATGCAAAAACCATAAACATACTAAAAATCCAAATCCAGAAAAGTAGAAAAGGATCACACGTCAAGACACAGTGGGATTTATCACAGGAAGCAAGTTTAGTTTAACATCCAAAAATCAATCAATGTAATATACCTGTTAAGGGAACAAAGAACAAAAAAGTACATGATCATCTCAGGAGACACAGGAAAAGCATCTGACAAAGCCCAACAAATTTTCATGACAAAAACAGTAAACAAACAATGGATAAACGGAACTTTCTTAACCTGTTAAAACATGTCTACAAAAAACTCTACATACTTAAGGTGAAAAACTGAAAGTTCTCCCCCTAAAGTTAGTAACAAAGCAAAGGTGTCTGTTCTACCCATCTCTATTTAACAATGCACTGGATATTCCAGCAAGGGTAATTAGGCAAGAATAAGAAATGAAAGATATCCAGATTGGAAAGAAAGACGTAAAACTACCTCTATTTGTACATGACATAATCTTACATGTAAAAGACTCTAAATAATGCACACACACACACACACAACACACACAAATACAATTATAACTAATGAACAAGCTCTGCAAGGTTGAAGTATGCAAGACTAATACACAAAAATTAATTGTATTTCTATACACTAGTGATGAGCAATTCAAAAATGAAATTAAGAAAGCAATACATTTACAATAGCTTCAAATTAAATGAAAGAATTATAAATTGAATAAAAGAACTGCAAGACTTGCATGCTGAAACCTACAAAACATTGTCAAAAAATTTAAATAAGAGCTAAATGAAGAGAAAGATGCTTCCTGTTCATGGATTGGAAGACTCAGCATTGTAAGAAAGCAATACTACCCAAAGTGATCTTTAGAGTCTATGTAATACCTATCAAAATCCAAGCTGCTTTTTTAAAAATAAAAATTGACACAGTAATCTGAAAATTTGTATAGAAACTCAAGCAACACAGAGTAACCAAAAGAATTTTGAAAAATGACAAAGCTGGATGACTCACATGTCTGGATTTCAAAGCTTACTACAAAGCTACAGAAATCAAGACAATGTTGTACTAAGCACACTGAAAATGCAGACATGAAACCTTATATTTACAGAAAAAAAATTTCAACAAAGGTACTAGACACAATTCATTGAGTAAAGAATAGTCTCTTTAACAAATAGTACTGGAACAACTATATATCCTCATGCAAATGAATGAAGTTGGATTCTTATTTCACACCATACATAGAAATCAACAACAAATTAGTCATAGACCTAAATTGTAAGTGCTAAAACTATAAAATTCTTAGAAGAAAACAGAAGTAAATTTTTGTGACCTTGTATTAGGCAACAGGTTTCTTAGATATGACATTAAAAACTTAAATGACAAAAGAAAAATAGGCAAATTGTGCTTCAACAAGATTTTACAATTTTTTGCTTCAAAGGATATCATCAAGAAAGTTAAAGAGCAGCACATAGAATGGGAGAAAATAGGTCAGTGGCTGGCAAGATGGCTGAACAGGAACAGCTCCAGTCTGCAGCTCCCAGCAAGATCAATGCAGAAGGCAGGTGATTTCTACTTTTCCAACTGAGGTACCTGACTTCTGATTGGGACTGGTTAGACAATGGGTGCAGCCCATGGAGGGTGATCCAAAGCATCACTATGCACCCGATGAATATGTGCAATTATTTATCAATTAGAAACAATAAAAGCAGTGATATATCCCCCCAAAAAAGGGAAATAACCCAATGAAAAATGCACAAAGAATTTGAGTGGATATTTTTCTGAAGACATACAGTAGCAAATGAAAATACTGTCAGCATCATTCATCATTAAGGAAATGCAAATCGAAACCATAATGTAATACCACTTCACACCCACAGCCACTAGCATAGGCTAAAATGACACAAATAGATAATAACAAATGTCAATAAGGATATGGAGAAACTGGAAACTTCATTCATTGCTGGTGAGATTGCAAAATTTTGCAGTTGCCCTAGAAAAGTTTGGCAGTTTCTCAAAATATTAATCATAGAATTATTGAATACAGCAATTCTACATCTAAGTGTATACCCAAAAGAAATAAAAGCATATGCTCACACAAAAACTTGTACATGAATATTCACATCAGTGTTTTTTTTTGTTGTTGTTGGTAGTGGTGGTGGTAGTGGTGGTTTTTTGAGAAGGAATCTCGCTCTATCTCCCAGGCTGGAGTGCAGTGGTGCAATCCCAGCTCACTGCAACCTCTACCTCCTAGATTCAATTGATTCTCCTGCCTCAGCCTCATGAGTAGCTGGGATTACAGGCACCCACTGTCATGACTGGCTAATTTTTGTATTTTCAGTAGAAACAGGGTTTCGCCATGTTGGCTAGGTTGGCCTCTAACTCTTGACCTCAGATGGGCCACCTCCCTAGGCCTCCTGAAGGCTGGGATTAAAGGCATAAGCCACCACACCCAGCGTAATACCCAAAAAGTAGACACAACCCAAATGTTCATCAACTGATTAATGGCAAAACAAAATGTGTTATTACCACACAATGAAATATTATTTGACCATAAAAGAGAAGAAAGTACTGATACATACCATAACCCAAGTGAGACTCGAAAACATGTTAAATGAAAGATGTCACTGAGAAAAGATCACATATTACATTATTCCATTGACATAAAATGTCTAGAATAGGGAAATCCATGGAAACACAAAGTAGATAATAGTTGGCAGGGGCTGACATGACGGCAGGGGAGGAATGAAAAGTAACGGCTAATGGGGATAGGATTCCTTTTAGTATAAGAAAAATGTTTCAAAATTTAGGCAGTGGTGATGGTGGCACAACTCTGTGAATACAGTAAAAATCACTGAATTGTACTTTTAAATGGCCATTTTATGGTATGTAAGTCATACCTCAATAAAGTTGTTTTTTTAAAAAAAAAAAAAAGATTTTAACAGCAACATTGTATCGATCATGCCCCAAAGTGGAAACAACTCAAATACCCACCAAAGGTAGAAAAGAGAAATGGGATATTATACTACAAAAAGCAAACTGCTCCACATGCAACAACATGAATGACTCCAATAAAAAAAGTGAGCAGAAGCCTGTCAGGAAGAGCAAATAATGTGGTCTTGGAAATTATAATAGAGACTGTGGTGGCGCATGAGAGGGACTTTGAGGGAACTGGTCATGTTTTATTTCTTCATCTGGCTGCTGGGTGCTGATAACTGAACATGTAAACTTTGAAAAAAAACCTCTTCAAATTATATATTTGTGATTCATGCACTTTCATATAGGACTATAACAATAACAAGCTTATGTACAAAAAAAAATGTATTTATGTTCTGTACTATTTTCCAAAGTAACCAACCAGAAAATATAACAAAAAGGAATAAGATACCACTATAATTATTTAATTATGTGTGATCATTTGCTTATTCTCTAACTCAGTGGTTCTCAACTGGGGACAATTTTACTATCCAGAGGAAATTTGGCACCATCTGGAGACATTTCTGATTGTCAAAGCTGAGGGTGTGCTACTGGCATCTAGTGGGTAGAGGCTAGAAATCCTGCTAAATATCCTATAATGCTCAGGAAAGCTCCAAAACAAAGAATTATCTAGGCCAAAATATCAACAGTGTCAAAAGCATGCTCCAGTTCTTCCAATAACTGTAAATCCCACTCTCACGAGGAGACCAACCATCTGTTTGGTTTATATCTTTATGCCTAGAACCCACCAAAGTGCCTGGAGCACAATAGGCTCTCAATGAAGTCTTTGAATTAATAAACGAATCAGTTTCCATCTCTCCCTCTATTTTTCCCTTCCTTCCTCCCCCTCCCTCACATACACACGCTCATGGAAACATGCACACCTTTTGTCTTGTATAGTTTTCTAAGTCTGTCAGGCCTAAATGCACTGCATGTTTTAGAAGAATTTGCCTTTAAAAAAAAACCAAGGCATACAAGCAGATCCCAAGAGGTGGCCCAGGAAAAATGAGGCATGAAGCAGACCACTCAGACTTACATGTAGTAAGATTAAGCAAAGTGGTAGAGGGGGACTTTGAGGATCAAACACTTCAAAACAGTCACCAAGGAAAAAAATCAAATAGGAATTTGGAGTCAAATCCTGAGATGATATTTTAAAATATGATTTTTCCCAGAGAGTTCTCTGTCCTTTATATCATATCCTTCAAAAATTTAGAACTGATTATAGCTGCAGTAGGTGGGCAGCTTCGTAAAGGAGCTAGGATCATAGCCATTTCTCTGTGACTGATGGTCTGCACCTCTCATTTTGAGAAAAGCTGTCTGAAAATGAAACGTGTCTGGGTTTAATTTTTAAAGTTTTTCTGAAGTCCTGAATGGAGGACCTCTACCGTCTACTTTCAAATCTAGCCAGGTAGCATTTAGAAGACATGGGCAGCCAGCAAAGAAGCTTAATAAACACCCTTCAAATTATTTGTGTGAATTCGGACAAGCCAATACTTGCAGGCTTTAGTTTTCTCATCTGTGAAGCATGTGAATTAGACTGAACAATCTCAACGTGCTTTCACCTTAAATTTGATGATTCAATGATTGAAAAAGGCAGAAATTGTAAGCTCTAATGAGGTGATATTTTGAGCTTTGCCAAATCACAGGGTTTTCCTAGATAGTTTCCCTATTAAAGCACAAAGCAACAGTGTCGCTTGATACCACCAACAGGTGTGTAATTAAGCCTGATCTTTCTCCTGCATAGTTCATTTTCCACTGATGGGTCTACAATTAAAACAACTCCCTCCCCAGAGAAGGATACATCAGTGTTATACTTTTCATCTTTAATTACACTGGTTGAAGATGAGTAAATGCGCCAGAGATCCCAATTGGGAGGGAGCAGATTCATTAGGTGGTTGGTAATATGCCATCCAGTCTGCATTTCAGGTTACTGTCTCTGCACAGCGAAGATGGCCTTCAACAAATCTGCTCAAATATCCCGATGATTAAGTCCATCCGCTACTGCCTACCTTTGCACTAGAAATGCAATTAAGGAATATTAAAGATTTCGACCCCTCCGAAAGATGAGTACAGTGTCAAAGCCAAAGGTAATTTACTACTTCAATGCTTTTGGTAGAAGGGCCAAAATAGCCTGTTAATACTTTATAGAAGAAAAGGGAGAGTTTCCAAATTTTTTTATTTCCATCTCCTTCCCAGTAGATCTCTATTGCAGTGTGGGCTCGATCTCTCTCGAGCACTCTCCTCATAGCACTAATACAATCAAACTTCATCTATTCAGTTATTTGTTCATTTGTATATTGTCTGGCTTCTCTCTTCATTGGAATTCCAGCTTTTCATGTAGGGAGTGGAAGGGCATCTGTTTCATTTAAAACCATGTGACCACTAGCAGCACAGCACCTGATCTTTGGCACCCATTAAACATTTGGGGGTTTGAGGTAAGCAATGTTGAGCCAGTTTGTCAGGCTTGGCATTTCACTAGCATATTTAGTAGGGCTTTCATTGTTTGATTCTCACTCAACTCAATGACTTAATATTTAATTCCCATAGATCTAGTTAGGTCAAAGCTTTTACGTCTAGAACCCAGTCTGGGAGTGTTGTCCTTTGGCAACAGGTCTCGTTGCTCAGCCCATCCTCTCTGGGCAGAGTCCATCTTGGCTTTCTCATGGGAGCATTAGTCACCAGGGTGCTGCTAATTCCCCTGCTCCCTAGGCCGCCTCCCAGCCACTGTGGGGGAAATTGGCCTGCTTTTCAAGCAGAGAAGCATGACAGAACTTGCCTGAGGGAGCTTGTGAAAACATAGTTTCCCCAGGCCCCAGCCTGACCTCCTATTTTTTTTTTCCCACCTCCTGCCCAACCACACCATGCTGACTTTGAATATCCTGAACTCGAAGCAAAGAACTAGGATTTTCAAAACCTATTAAACAAGATCCCTAAATGGTCTTGGATTCTGGGCTGCATGCAGAAAATGTCTCTCTTAGCAAAAACACATTGTCTTCTGTCTCTGACTTCAGGCAGGACTGCATCTACCTAAGTTTGCCTTTTATGGGTAGGACATTACTGAGGCTTCAAAATATAGTCCATAAGATTCAGCATTTTGTCACTTTACTACCAAGCCCCTTAATGTCTCAGCCTAAGTAAGCTCATGGCCCAAGCACCAAAATACCAAAAGTGGCACTTTAATCATCTGCTTCACCATCGCATAACACAGCTTTCCATTTCACAACCCAAGATAATATTTACAAGTGTGAATTTATTAAAGTGTGATGGAAGGGTCTTCACTTTCTTCCAATCAATGCTAAATCAGCCTGCTTATTTTACATACTGGGGTAATTTATTGGTAACCTCAAATTCTAGAGCTTTGTATCAATTAGAGGTTTTTCTGATGCAAGTGAGATAAAATATAGCTTAAGCAACCAGCAAGCAAACAAAAGTGTCTTAATGGCTCACATAACTAAAAGGTTCAGGCTTGATTAGCTTGAAGATACAACGGATTTAGATGTACCAAAATGGTGGCGAACATTCCAGAATTACATCCTCCTAAAGTCGAATTTAGTGAAAAAGAACCCACATGTTTTTGGCTGTTCAATTACAAGAGCTAGATTTAGGATTAATCCAAGCCAATTGGTTTGATTTAAATCGCATGCTCATCCTTAAGTCAACAGCTTAGGGAAACGGCCCGACTATGTCCTATGTTCAGTAGTGACAGGGGCATAGTCACTGAAGAAGTGGGTAGAGAGTGTGAGAGGAAGTTGTTTCCCCAAGGAATATTGAAATGCTGTTACCAGAATGACAGTACAACAATTAAAGCCTGAAGGTCAAAATCACAGATATCCCTGACTGCTGGGTTCTCAGCTGGGGGTTATTTTGCTCCTCAGGAGACCCTTACCAACATCTGAAGACTTTCAATTGTCAGCACTGGGGAGAAGCTACTGGCATCTAACAGGTAGAAGCCAGAATACTTCTAATCATCCTGCAATTATAGGCCAGCCCCCTAAAACAAAGAATCATCCAACCCAAAATGTCAATAGTGCTAAGATTGATAAGCCCTGCTCTACAATAACTGAGATGAAATATTTCTGCTTGGATACACCAAAGGAAATGGAAGTATGTGCTGGAGAAGGCAGAGAATATCAACATACACAGAAGGCTCTGTACCCAAGTATATTAGCCTATTCTCACATTGCTGTCAAATACTACGTAAGACTGGGAAATTTATAAACAAAGGAGATTTAATTAACTCACAGTTCCGTAGGGCTGGGTGGCCTCAGGAAACTTAACAATCATGCCGGAAGGGGAAGCCAGTACCTTCTTCGCTAGGTGGCAGGAGAGAGTGAGCATGTGAAGAGAACTCACTCAGGATCCCATCAACAGCATGGAGGAAACCGTCCCCATGAACCAATCACATCCTACCAGGTCCCTTCCTTGACACATGGGGATTATAGGGATCACAATTCAAGATGAGATTTGGGGGAGGACACAGACAAACCATGCCACCAGGCAACTTAGGGAGTGAAATGGGGAAGTGTAAGTTTTCCCAAACACCTGACAAATAATATCTAAGTGCATTCATTCAGAAATACCTACGGGCATCCATTGTTCTGCCATATCTGAACTATACGTCCAAGAAGATGGCTACTACTATATATTAGTCTTTCATCCCACCAAAATTGTAGGTTTTATACAGTAATCATTAGATTATAACTAACTATTTAATATAATTAATAACCATCTGGTAACTCAGTGGTCATGCTTTTAGTTCTTATTCTCATTGACTTCTCTGCAGCAGTTGAAACTTTTTACTACTTACCCATTTCTCATGCAAAATTCTCTTCTCTCTTGGTTACCATGGATCCATATTTCATATTATATTCTATCTTGCCTCCTCAGATATCTCATTGACTTTTCTTTAAATAAAACATCGTGTATAATTAAGGTTTACAACATGATGCTATAGGATACATATAGATAGTAAAAAGGTTACCATAGTGAAGCAAATTAACAGAGCCATCATTTCACACAGATACCCACTTTTGTTTTTGTTTTTGTTTTAGTGGCAAGGGCAGCTCTGTAGTTGTCAGATTAAACAGTCTGTCAGCACCTACACCCAAAGTCAGCTCCCTAACTCCTGTCCTACTCTAGTAGAGAAGTCTCATTCTAGGCCTAAGACCCTCTCTCCTGGACTAACCAACCCACATTTAAGTAACTGACCAAGACCCACTTCCTTCCCGAAACGCCGTGCTCTGTGATATCACAAACATTGCCCCTCTTCAAGCCTAAGCTGAAACCACACTCTCCTCCCCAATTACCCTCAAGGAAGCATAGCCTGACAATGTATCTTCAGTTTGAACTAATTCCCGCTCTTTTAATACTGCAATAATATGTGGCCTATAGAATTTATTTGACAATTCATCATACCCTGCATTTTGACATCTCTTCTACTACTTCCAATGGCTATTTGAATCTGAGTTTATTTTAACCTTCCACACATCTCAATTCACCCATTTCAACAATACAGGAGGCAGTCTTTCACAGAGGTTAACAGTACGGTTTCGGGAGCCAGATGGCCAGATTCAGTACTGTCTCTTTAGCTATGTAATCTCTAACTGCAGTTTTTCATGTTTAAACTGGTTAAATAATAGTCCTTCCCCCATAAATATTAACTAAGCTATGCATATAAAGCACTTAGAACAATATAGTCATGTTTATTTTATAATCAGAAAGTGCATGTCACTTTTTAAATGTTATGAAAGGAGATTATTTTTACCTCACATAATTATTATCGGTAGTGCCTGGTATATCCTCAAGGCCTCAGTTCCAACAGAAAGGGTGCATAGGTTAACAGCGGCAATGGAGACAGGCAAGCAAGTAGGATCCAGTAGCTAAGCAGCCACAGCATTCATAAGAATGGTATCACTGCACCCTCTGCTTCGGGCCCAAGTTGTTTGCTCTTTGCTCTACTTGTCATTGTCAGTAGATCTCAGGCCTTGGAAAACCAAGATCACAGTGTTCCCATCACGGAGCCATAGATTTTCAAATCTTGCCCTCAATTGAGTTACATTTGGAAGTGCAAAACTGCTTTACTGTGTTCAGGTTTTAAAGTTGTCTCTGAGCTGCCAAAAGCAGTTTGCATAGGAAAGTAGTAGAATATCAAAAAGTAAAGTAGCTTCCTTTTAAAATTAACTTTATTACTTAAAGAAGTTTACTGCATACTCTTCTGATGTCCTTCAACATATTCATTTGTTGTGGAGAGATATAAGGCTAGATCAAACGTGTATATACAACACATTTGGAATGAATGGTGTTAACAATTTTGGTTGTCTGCCACCAAATCAATAATAGTGATTCAAATATCCTCCTATTTTGAATAGTCAGAATTGGCTCAAAGGGTTAATTAAGCATGAGAGCAAATGTGCATTCTCATTTGGATTTTGTGTGTGATGGATGTTGTGATGGCAAGATCCCCGAGAACTATCTAGATGGTGATTCAGGAGTTCACAATTAATGTGGTCATGGAACCCATCCAGACTTCTCCCTTTTTCTTCCCCCGTATGTTTTGTAAGAGTAGTGTTCTTTCGGATACCAGCCCAGAAAATACCAAATCAAAAACCCTTTCCAAGACACATTTATGTCTCCAAAACTAACCCTGGAAATATCAGCCTGTTTGACAGAAAAAGACTGCTGACAATTTGATCTCAAACCCTTACTCTTCAAGTTTTCAAGGAAGAAATGTATTAATTTGAAGAATATTTTTGTTTTAGTAGATTAAGGATTTTTGTTTGTTTATTTTACAGGCATTCGAAGCTCTATTTACATGCTTCCCAAGCAAACATTCAATAATTTTTATGAAATTCCATTAGGATGAGGAATTTTCAAAAACTTTCCACCCCAAAACAAGGGAGGGCTTTCATGTGCCATGCTTGGATCCATTATTAGAATGTGATTTCTAAAAGGCAGAAGAATATTATTACCACCACCATCACCTGCCAGGATGAGGACTGGCATTTTAGAATGCCTGCTGCATTGGAGTAAGTTTAAAAAAAAAAAAACTCAAGACATTCTGATATAGTTTCCAACTGTCAGGTAAGACTAGGTGAGAATGATTCTCTCTGCCCCAGTTAACAAACCTTCATGGCTACTGATTCATATCCCCATCTTCAACAAATCAATGACCACAGTGTTTCAGCTCTGAAAGAATTTGAGTACACATGTAGAAAGTTGACAAATATGAAGTATATCTTTCCTAGGACAAAATGAATCTATTATCTGGTAAATAGATAATGACCAATAGATAATTTTTTTAAATTATAGTTGCAACTGTATAAAATTTGTGGTGATTAGAATTTCAAACACATGGAAAACCTAAAATGACTACATTGTAAGACAGCAGGAGAAATAACCACTCGCCTTTTTTCCCAAGATGAGAAACAATTTATTTAAGGGAGTAAAAATGTATGCTGATTTTGTTCATTTTTATCACCAGTGTGATATACACATGGTAGAGGGAAGTAATTTTTTTAATAAGTGGGTTAATAAACTTTTTGCTGTTATTTATCAAGCTATTATAAGGCAATCTCTGCTATGTATTTCAAATCCCATAACTTCTTTATTTCTTAATTTCAGAAGGTCAGCAACATAATGGAGCTGAGAATTTTCCTCTGCTACTAAATCCCCAGAGTTGAAGCCTTAAACTGATCACTTTTCTTTTACTTCTCTGCAAAGTTCAAATTACTAATCAACAGAAAAGAAAGTCTCAGTTGTGTAATGTTTTTACATTAACTTCTTTGGCTATGTACTGGGCTCAATAGCCTGAAAAAAAGATTTCTCTTAATGCTACATTTTTCCTAGAAGTTTACATCAGATGAAAATCCCCAGGCAATATTTAAGATAATAAATGAGTATAAGGGTGAGGGATTATCTAAATCTTTCCATGGCACCTCAATCAAAATGCAATTAATAATGAACTCTGTGCCTGATAAAATATATACAGTCTGTCTCAGGAAATAAACACAATGAGAGCAAGAGTTTCTTAGATGAGGTGGTTTGTATTATAGCAATATTCACTGCAGGTAAGAACATAATAGTTTAAATTTTTTACATTTCTATCGTCTGGCACAAACTTCCCTGTGTACTTTACGTTCATTAATTAAATTATTAATTCAAAAACCCAGAACAAGATATAAAGTTATTATTAGTGTTTCAGTTTATTATCATTATTATTTTGCTCATAAGTTTGTTAACTAGTCCCAGTTTTTATACCTAGTAAAGCCAGTATTTGAACCCACTACACTTCATTACTTCATGGAGCACATTTGTGAACTATGATGATTCTATTTACAATTTCATCTCCAGAACTAAGAATTTATTGACTTAAGTAAGAGCTAATGCCTTAATTCTAAATCCCCCAATAAATTTAAGTTGCTAGGTTTCTTTTAGTTTGCTTTTCTTCCTCTCAAATTTTTGCTTTCATGAGATATCCACGTTGTAGTAAGAAGCCTGAGCTAGAAGGCATTTCCTTGTGGTTACATTTCTGATAAGGACACAAATCCTAATTAAATGAAAAATAATAATTTGCTTCAAGAGTAACTGTGGATAGCAAAGCAAATTAATAATTTGCTTACTTTTCTGCTTCAAATGGATGTTGGTTGGGTTTGAGTTTCTAACAATGTTCTAACAATTATATAGAGGCTGGTACACCCAATTTGGTTTGTAATGACTATAATCTGTCTACCAAATAGATGACTACAAAATTCACCAAGGACATGATTAAAGTAGTAATTATTTATGGACAGTATGTTTCTGTTTGTTAACAGAGGACAATAATAATAGGGAAAGTAGAAAATAGAACGTCTCAGTTCAAATTATGTTCACATTCATAGAACAAGACACTAAAGCCATGTGTCTCCTTTTGATCTAATTTGAATAAGTCATACATGCAGTATAGTTACCATCTAAAAAAGAAACCACTTAACTCATTTGAGTTTCTTATTTTACTTAGTACTGAGACTTGAAAAAGTCTTAAAAATAACTTTGCAGAATTTACCAACCAAATGCTTTTTATTGTGTCACTTTCCCATAAAGAAGTAAGTAACTCTTCAGGATATTATCCAGGAGAACTTCCCCAACCTAACAAGGCAGGCTAATATTCAAGTCCAGGAAATACAGAGAATACCACAAAGATATCCCTCAAGAAGAGTAACCAGAAGGCACATAATCATCAGATTCGCCAGGGTTGAAATGAAAGAAAAATTGCTAAGGGCAGTCAGAGAGAAAGGTCGGGTTACCCACAAAGAGAAGCCTGTCAGACTCACAGCAGATCTCTCGGCAGAAACCCTACAAGCCAGAAGACAGTGGGGGCCAATATTCAACATACTTAAAGAAAAGAACATCAATGTAGAACTTCATATCCAACCAAATTAAGCTTCATAAGTGAAAGAGAAAAAAAATCCTTTATTAACAAGCAATTTCTCAGAGATTTCATCACCACCAGTCCTGCCTTACAAGAGCTACTGAAAGAAGCACTAAACATAGAAAGGAATAA
>NW_016107431.1:218927-248951 GCF_001604975.1 Cebus imitator | reverse complement strand
AAAAAAAAAAAAAGCAGGAGTTGCAATCTTAGTCTCTGATAAAATAGACTTTAAACCAACAAAGATCAAAAGAGACAAGGGCATTCCATAATGGTAAAAGGATCAGTGCAACAAGAAGAGCTAATGATCCTAAATACATAGGCACCCAATACAGGAGCACCCAGATATATAAAGCAACTTCTTAATGACTTACAAAGAGATGTAGATTCCCACATAATAATAGTGAAAGAATTTAACCCTCCACTGTCAATATTAGACAGATCAACAAGACAGAAAATTAACAAGGACATCCAGGACTTGAACGCAGATCTGGACCAAGCAAACCTAACAGACATTTACAGAACTTTCCACCCCAAATCCATAGAATATATGTTCTTCTCAGCACCACGTCACACCTACTCTAAAATTGACCACATAATTGGAAGTAAATCACTCCTCAGCAAATGCAAAAGAACAGAAATCATAACAAACAGTCTCTCAAACCACAGTGCAATCAAATTAGACCTCAGGATTAAGAAACTCATTCAGAACCACACAACTTCACGGAAACTAAGCAACTGGCTCTTGAATGTTGACTGGATAAACAATGATATGAAGGCAGAAATAAAGATGTTCTTCGAAACCAACATGAACGAAGACACAACGTACAAGAATCTCTGGGACACATTTAAAGCAGTGTCTAGAGGAAAATGTATTGCAATAAATGCCCACCTAAGAAGTGAGGAAAGATCTAAAATCAACACTCTATCATCAGAATTGAAAGAGCTAGAGGAGCAAGATCAAAAAAACTCAAAAGCAAGCAGAAGATAAGAAATAACTAAGATCAGAGCAGAATTGAAGGAAACAGAGACACAAAAAACCCTTCAAAAAAATTAATAAATCCAGAAGCTATTTTTTTGAAAAGATCAACAAAATAGACAGACCACTAGCCAGATTAATAAAAAAGAAAAGAGAGAAGAAGAAAATAGATGCAATAAAAAAAAGATAAAGGGGATGATATCACCACTGATTCCACAGAATAAAAACTACCATCAGAGATTACTACAAACAACTCTATGCACATAAACAATAAACCTGGAAGAAATGGATAAATTCCTGGACACTTGCACCCTTCCAAGCCTAAACCAAAAAGAAGTCAAAATGCTAAATAGAACAATAACAAGGACTGAAGTTGAGGCAGCAATTAATAGCCTACCAACCAAAAAAAAGCCCAGGTCCAGATGGGTTCACAGCTGAATCCTACCAAACATACAAGGAGGAGCTGGTACCACTCCTTCTGAAACTATTCCAAACAATCCAGAAGAAGGGAATCCTTCCCAAATCATTTTATGAGACCAATATCATCTTGATACCAAAACACAGCAGAGACTCAACAAGAAAAGAAAACTTTGGGCCAATATCCATGAAGAACATAGATGCAAATATCTTCAATAAAATACTGGCAAACCTATCGCAACAGCACATCAAAAAGCTTATCCATCACAATCAAGTAGGCTTCATCCCAGGGATGCAAGTCTGGTTCAACATACACAAGACTATAAATGTACTTTACCACATACACAGAACTAAAGACAAAAACCACATGATTATCTCAATTGATGCAGAGAAGGTCTTCGACAAAATGCAACAGCCTTTATGCTCAAAACTCTCAATAAACTAGGTATGGACGAAACGTATCTCAAAATAATAAAAGCTATTTATGACAAACTCACAGCCAATATCATACTGAATGGGCAAAAACTGGAAGCATTCCCTTTGAAATCTGGCACTAGACAAGGATGCCCTCTCTCACCATTCCTATTCAATATAGTATTAGAAGTTCTAGCCAGAGAAATCAGGCAAGAAAAAGAAATAAAGGGTATTCAATTAGGAAAGGAGGAAGTCAAATTGTCTCTATTTGCAGATGACAAGATTGTCTATTTAGAAGAACCCATCGTCTCAGCCCAAAATCTCCTGAAACTTATAAGCAACTTAGCAGAGTCTCAGGATACAAAATCAACGTGCAGAAATCACAAGAATTCCTACACACCAACACACTTAAAGAGAGCCAAATCAAGAAAGAACTGCCATTCACAATTGCTACAAAGAGAATAAAATACCTAGGAATACAACTAACAAAGGATGTAAAGGCCCTCTTCAAGGAGGTCCTTTGACCTACAAAACACTGCTCAAGGAAGTGAGAGGACACAAACAGATGGAGAAACATTCCATTCTCATGGTTAGGAAGAATCGATATTGTGAAAATGGCCATACTGCCCAAAGCAATTTATAGATTCAATGCTATCCCCATCAAGGTACCTATGACCCTCTTCACAGAACTGGAAAAAACCACCTTAAACTTCATACGGAACCAAAAGAGAGCACAAATAGCCAAGTCAACTCTAAGCAAAAATAACAAAGCTGGAGGCATCACACTACCTGACTTCAAACTATACTACAAGGCTACAGTAATCAAAACAGCATGGTACTGGTACCAAAACAGAGATATACACCAATGGAACAGAACAGAGGCCTCAGAGGCAATGTCACACATCTACAACCATTTGATCTTTGAGAAACCTGACAAAGACAAGCAATGGGGAAAGGATTCCCTATTTAATAAATGGTGTTGGGAAAACTGGCTAGCAGTGTGCAGAAAGCAGAAACTGGACCTCTTCCTGACACCTTACACTAAAATTAACTCCAGATGAATTAAAGCCTTAAACATAAGACCTAACACCATAAAAACCCATGAAAAAAAGCTAGGCAAAACCATTCAGGACATAGGCATAGGCAAGGACTTCATGACTAAAACACCAAAAGCGTTGGCAACAGAAGCCAAAATAGACAAATGGAACCTAATTAAACTCCAGAGCTTCTGCACAGAAAAAGAAACAATCATTAGAGTGAACTGGCAACCAACAGAATGGGAAAAAATTTTTGCTATCTACCCATCTGACAAAGAGCTAATATCCAGAATCTACAAAGAACTAAAACAGTTTACAAGAAAAAAAAAAATTCAAAAGTGGGCAAAGGATATGAACAGACACTTTTCAAAAGAAGACAGAAATGAGGCCAACAAACATATGAAAAAATGCTCATCATCACTGATTAATAGAGAAATGCAAATCAAAACCACATTGGGATACCACCTCATGCCAGTTAGAATGTTGATCATTAAAAAATCTGGAGACAACAGATGCTGGAGAGGATGTGGAGAAATAGGAACACTTTTACACTGTTAGTGGGAGTGTAAATTAGTTCAACCATTGTAGAAGACAGTGTGGTGATTCCTCAAGGACTTAGAGATAGAAATTCCATTTGACCCAACAATCCCATTACTGGGTATATATCCAAAGGATTATAAATCGTTCTATTATAAAGACACATGCACAGGTATGTTCGTTGCAGCACTGTTTACAATAGCAAAGACCTGGAACCAACCCAAATGCCATAGATGATAGACTGGACAAGGAAAATGTGGCACATATACACCATGGAATACTATGCAGCCATAAAAAACAATGAGTTCTTGTCCTTTGTAGGGACATGCATGAATCTGGAAACCATCATTCTCAGCAAACTAACCCAAGAACAGAAAATCAAACACCACATGTTCTCACTCATAGGCAGGTATTGAACAATGAGAACACATGGACACAGGGAGGGGAGCATCACACTGGGGTCTGTTGTTGGGGACTAGGGGAGGGACAGTGGGAGATAGGGAGTTGGGAAGGGATAACATGGGGATAAATGCCAGATATAGGTGATGGGGGGATGGAGGTCACAAACCACATTGCCATGTATGTACCATGTATATAACAATCCTGCATGTTCTGCACATGTACCCCAGAACCTAAAGCACAACAAAATATATTTCTTTAAAAAGTAAGTCTGTAAATATTGACATAGATCAACTTAAATTCTTTGTCAGACAGTGTTTAATGTACCCTTCGTAAGTATCCCCAGGATGAAGAGCATATATAGTAATGGCAATAATAACTATCAGTAAACATTCAATGATTTTTATGTAATTCCATTAGGAAGAGGAGTTTTCAAAAACTTTCCACCACAAAACAAGGGAGAACTACAATGTGCCATGCTCTTATGCTATACTATCTCCAAAGCAGTGTGGGCATCGTCTGTCCTAAGGAAGTTTCCATTCTCTACGTAGCCCTGGCATCCACACACAAAAGCCTTAAGATCATTTGTGAAGGCAAAACTTACTTGTCAACAAAAAGATAAAGTTGATTCAAATTAAAGCATTTGATCTCTAATCCAATGCCTGCTTACTGAGTGCCTACAGCTAGCCTGGGCCATATACTGGGTGCCTGGGGTTACATAATCAGAAGGTCACAGCCCATCCTGAAGGGCCTTGGTAGCGAGTTCACAGTGGGATGTTACTATCTCTCAGGAGCATCAGAGAAGCAGGATCTCTGTTCCTGACTCTCTCCTCTCCTCTCTGCTGAGAATGCAGCACCCAGCCTACCTCCCCTGGAAGTGCTGTCCATAACTATCCAACTTACATTAATGCTCCCCTTTTCTCTATTTTTTTATTTTTATGTCATTTGTGATTGTCTCTGTGGTTTTACTTTCTCGGCCTGAACACCATTTCTGTCTGTGATAGTCAGCATCAACAGCTACCACCTGAGATCATCAACAGGACTCACAGATTTGCTGGGCCACATGTGACCTCTCTCCTGATCCCCATTTCAGGGCCTCAGCCTCTTGCTAAAGAGTGCATCTAGTCTAGTCACCAATCTCAGCCTCCCTGGTAACACAACCAAGAAATCAGGGGAGGTAACACAACCAAGAAATGCCCTCTGGAGTAAACCTGAACCAATGAGAACAGAAGGCAGAAAGGGTCAACAGGTAAATTCCTTACCCTTCCTCCAAGACAGTTCCAAGGTTACTGGCTCCCTAAGGCCCCTTCAGAGTCACAGAACTGACTAAACTGTGTCTCTCATGAAGCTCAGTAATGTCCCGCCTGCTTCTGTCCCTCCCTTCCCTTCCCTCCTCACTCTTGCTGTTTTAGTATTGCACTACTCCCCAATAAAGCAACAGCAATTTTGCCTCAAATGCTCTGTTTTCTGGGAAACCTAGCTAATACCATCACATAATTCCCAGGCCTTTCATTGTCAGTTATCTCTGGATCAGCATCTCTTCTTAAAGAAAAAAAAAAATTGTTCCCAGATCATTAGTACATCTAAAACATAACTACTGTTCAGTATTCCTTTCTTGAGACTCGATGGGTACTCCCAACCTAAAAAAATATTTTGGAGTAAAAATTTTAATCATGATTCATTTCAGCAAACACTTCTACTGGCCATTGCATTTACAGATTCATTCCTATATACAAGCATTATTGGTCCCAGATTTCTCTTAAATTAAGCACCCTTAACAAGGTAAACATTATGTTATTCAGCATGGTTCATGTAAATTAAATTATCTGTTCGATAGATTGTGATTGATCTAATCATTGCAATGCAGCAAGAGAAAACTAAGGCAAAGACAGCATCCCACATATGCGTGGGTAAAGTTCTCCTTCTAACATCCACCACAAGGATCCAGGAAAGTTGAGGCATCAAGAAACAGGAAGGGATGCAGGAAGATGAGATGGGTGAATATGAGAGGCCATCACATATGCTTCACATTCTACCCAGGGACGAGACCTACATTTATAAAACAATAAATTAGTTCCATTTCTTGTCTCCCTGTAACTAGTTTTTTGGTGTGAAAGGCTTCTATTAACCATTTTTAAAAACAAGTTCATTACAAATTAAATATAGATTTGTAAAAATGAATTACCCTGTTGTGTCTTCATTGCCCTTTGGAATACTTTCCTGGCCAAGATCTCCACCAGCTGAAATGAAAAGCAGAGCAGAGGACCAGAGAGCATTTTTAGAGGAGGGGGAAAGAGAACCTCTTGGAGGCACTGGTGCTGTGAACAATCATTAAATACTTTTGTTGCTGTACAGTCCATAAATCATCATGTGAATAGAACCAAATTTTAAGCTCCATAAGTAATAGCAGGGTTCTGACTAGGAGCCACAGTAGAAATCTGAGAACATGTAGATGAAATAACTAGTGAATGGAATGAATAGTGAATCGCTTGGCATGACTTACAAAGCACTCCTGCGGGTATAACATTTTAAAAAGATAAATCAGAAATTGCATCCAATTTAAGTTTTCATAGCCACTCACTGTGAGCATTTAGTTAATCTTCACTCATTTGTAACTCTCATATTATTTCCAAACTAGTTGTGATATCAGTTATACAAACTAAGAGAAAGTCTTAGTTTTAGCAACCAATTTTTCTAAAAATAAAAAAGAAGAGCCTAAACTGCATATTGCTTCCTCCTGAAACTGAGTTCTTGACCTTTTTTCTCTTTTTTGTGTCACTTGTTGACTTCCTCATTCACCTCATTTTGACCAGTCTATCTGCTGTCATACTCAGTCTATTCATTTTTCTTGGCAAACGAAGGCATTTAACCTCTTGGTCATGGAACAGCTTTCAAGCAATGTAATACATACTCCCCTCCAAAATTTCCCCATGACCTGTGCCTGGAAGCTGCCCTCCACTGAGTTTAAGGTGGACTTACGCACATAACCTGGTTTGACACTTTTGACTGACTTGACAGCTCATATGCCTGATTCATAGCCTTTCTGCCTTCTGGAATTTCCAGAAAGAATTTTGCTGAGTGTCATGACTGGAAAGAGAGGGGCTGATTTCATTGAGCAGATGTAGAAAGCTGTTTCAGACAAAATCATAATACTTTCTGTTTGACTTGCTTCTAACTTTCCAAAATACTTTCACATCCATCCTCTCATTTAATGTCTAGTTTGATGTGGGAAAATTAAGGGAGGTCAGAGTAGAAAGAAAAGAGAAGATAAACTTAAAGGCCCCAGGAGAGGTTTAGTTTACTCTACTATACGGGGAAGAAAAAAGTTAGAAAGCACAGGGGAGCATAAGTAGATCTGTAGTGCTGGGAAACCCACTGCATGATGACAAACACTTTAACTCATAGATGGAGCATGGTGAGTAACAACTTGATTATCCTGGAAAGTGCAATCATTCTTCTTTTACGTGACATGTCAAAGTCTTTGTTTTATGGTATACAGACTAGCACAGGCATTTGGAACATGGTCTCTGGTTCCAGACAAACCTGGGTTTGAATTTTGACTGGCTCTGCCACATACAAGTTGTTTAACTTCAGAAAAGTTACATGTCTTTAAGACTCAGTTTTCCTATTCTCTAAAATGGGAATGATACTGTAATGGGACCAATGCCATAAGGTTACCATGAGGACTACATGCATGTAAACTACTTAATACACTGCCTGGTGTATATTAAATGCTCAGTAAATGGTAGCAATTGTGACACAGTAAATAAAAGTGTTTTTGGCATTGTCACCTTTTCCAAAAGAGCCTGGGGAAACAATGACTGGCCATAGTCAAACAAAAATCTCATCATGGTCAATAATTTTCTTTATTAAGTTTCAACGGTTTTCTCTACATCATTGGCAGCCATTCTTCTTCGTGGAAATGAAAAAAAAAGAGTAATAAAATTAAATTGATTAGATGATTACATGATGTCTATATAAGATCAACTTGGTATGCATGGACATGCTAACTCTACCACGGAAGAGAAAGAAGTTTACAGATATTGTTGCCTCATCTCACATCAAAAGTCCAAGATAAATCAGAGAAGGTCATTTAAGTTTAGATTAGGGACTTCGTTCTAATAGAAACTTTCTGTTCCTTCCCCACTCCTCACATCGCCCCCTGCAAAATGTACTTTTTAAGGAGGGGATGACTCTTAATAAGTGCTCGTATTTGCCGAGAATCGTTCCCACATGTGCTTGAACAACTTCCAAAGGTACCATCAAGCTCCAGCAACAGCCACCCCGCTCTACAGGCTCCTGCTCAGCCCATCTCTTGGAAGCTCCTTTTAGCTAATGAGATGTAGTACCACTGAAATCCTTCATGGATTTTTTTGTAGGTATTCATCATGGTCACTCTGATAAAAACCTGGGACCTTCTTCACTAAAGACACCGCTATTTGAGGGCCAGACAGCACAGAACACAATTCCATGTTTCTGTGTGTCCTAGCCTGGGGATCCTTGGCAGAATTCAAAGGCTTTATTTCTCCTTAACTTACTTACAAACAGAAGGATTGCCCTGCTCTTACCTCATTAAAAGAATCCAACCTCCAAAGAAATTTTATGTGTTTCCTCATCTTACAATCACAAGCACGGTGCCTCAGTGTGGTTTATAATTAACATTGCCCAAGGACCAAATTGGTCTTTTATTTCCAGATAAAAAAGACTTACAAAATATTGTGTAAAATGAGACCAGGCTCAACACGTACATCCCTGTCTCCGAAACTGAGTGCTATCAGATGAAGTGGACTGCCAGATGTAGGGTTAGGATGAAATCCTCAGTTACTAATTTTAAATGTGAGTAATTCTGTTCTGGAGGTGAGGAGGTGGGAGTTAAGTATTCTAAGGACCAAATTTTTTAATTGCTTCTAAAACAAAATCTTTCTTATAAATTAACATTTATAATTTCAGTGGACACAGTGTCAGGAACCAGAAAATATTTTGGCTTATCATTGTGTAGTTTTTTAAAAAAACTTCCTATTACTCATGTATTTTCCGATTATTACTTAAAACATTCATTCTCCTCAGACTCAGCAGTAGTTTGCCTAAGAAAATTGTTACTAACTTCATTTCTATGTTAAATGGAACAGAGACAAAGAAGTTGAAGTAACTTAAAAATGCCAGTGTTAAAAGCCAAACCAAGGATTTCTCTGCCTGGAGGAAAATTCTGTCTAAATACAGGCAGCATCACCCTGAGAAGGGCCTAAACTACCTGTTCTACGGCATCAGTCTCCAGCCTTATCAACAAAACCCTCCTCCCCACGAGGGATCTTAACCATGACACAGGTCAGATCCCCTCTTTGGTGTCAGTTAGCACAATGGTCCTCAAATGTTAAGGTGCGTGCAAATCCTCAGAGTCTAGTTCAAAGATAGACTCTGATTCAGTAGATCTGAGATCGAGCCTGGGACTCTGCATTTCCAACAAGCACCCAGGTGATGCTGATGCTGCTGGTCTGGGAACCACATTTTGAGAAGCAAGGTCGAGCATTCAAGACAATGTTGGCACAGAGACAAGACTCCCTCTAACTTTGTCCACTTCGTAAGCCACATACCTCTGGATTTACATGAATCCTTCCCCTTATATAACAAGTATATGATTGAGCCTTTACAGATTTTGCTCCAGTAATTTCAGTTTTCAAAAAGCACACTCAAAATAGCTCACTGTACCCACAAGCACTCTTCAGTCCCTTAACTTGCTCCAAGACTTGTGGAATCCATCACTGCTGTAGGGGGAAAACGCTTTTGAAATGGAATTGAATATGGGGTGCTGCCTAGCATATCAATGAATCCAGTATGGGCTTTTATCCCCTTTCCCTTTTTGTTATTCACCAACTTTTTTTGAGAGGCAAAAACAGACTAGAAATAAAATTTCCAGGTGCTCTTACTTCAGCCATTTGCTTCTTGTGTGCACCTTAAAGCCCTGACTGCCTCTGAGCCTCAGTTTCTCTAAGCATAAAACAGAAAGATTTTCCACTCAGCTCTGTTAGAGTAGGATTTATCGTCTCTAGTGAAACCTGCTGTGGAAAGATGCTATAAAAAATGTAGAGTGTTCTTTTGATTATGGATCACATCTGCACCAACCAGAAACATTTTTTAAAACAGAAGAAGGACTTAGTGTTCTCCATTCTCCACATTTTTTTTTCTCTAATGAGGTATGGAACTATGCAGACCATAATGACTGTAGCTTAAAGTGTAGATTCAGTTACTATGTAATCTCATAAATCTCTCTTAGCCATAAGTAACAGCTAACCTCTACTTCCTCTGATATTTTATTTACCCTGTAAATCAGTTCTATTCTTTCACTTCACACAAAGGAAGTTGGGAGCCCCTACTCTCCCAGGAATGTAGAGGTAGGACAAGCCACTTGTGTGTGCCCTTGTTCTAGGAACCTTCCTGCAGGCGGGCCACCCCCTAGATGGAGGGCGTGGAGCCCCATCAATCTCTGAGGACAGTTATGCCAGCAAGGTCCTGGGAGGTGAAGAAAATACTGGGCTAAAAATCACATCTGCCTGAACTTCTGCAGCCCAACCATCCAGAACAAAGAATGGAATCACAGAAGGAGAAACATTAGTTAAAAACACTTGTTCGGCATCAAAGCGTGTGTCTTACTCTATTTGTCTTTGCTTTTAATTAACTTCAATCACACAGTATGGGTGTAGACACAATGTGAGCAAACACACAGTGCAGCTTTGCTTCCTCACTGAAGATTTGTCCCGGGTGGGGTGAGGTGCGGTGGCTTCTTTCTTTTTGGAAGCAAGATGCTCAGCAGGTAGGACCAGTGACCTGTTTGATAGGACTGGCGAGGAGGCTTGATGCCCCCTCTTTTGTCTTCCTCCACCCTTGCCCTGCTCCAAGCAGATGATATAGAAAGATAGGACATCAGTAGAATTCTAAGAAAAAAGACTTTATGTTAACCTATTTGTCAGGAACACACAGACAACTTTGATTTCAGTCTTTTAATGGAAGCCAAATTTTCCCATAATCAGTTTAAAAGAATATCTTTTGGGCACCAGTATAATGAAATACAGTACCCTTTAATTTCTTACAGGTCATTTAGTGTCCAATTTTACAGACTTCAAAGAAAGGTTTAATCACACAATGAAAAGAAAGGCTTATAATAAAATAATGTATACTCCTCCCTGCTGCAGCTATGGGGAGGTGAAGAAAGAAGATAAAAAAGCAGGAAAACAAATTAAAGAGAAAAGGCAAGGTGAGAATGAATAGTACTGGAGGCAAAAGGTGAATATGAGGTCAAAGACAAGATAGAATAAGTCTCAAAATCTACGTTATCTGGAATTTGGTTTTTGAGTTAGAATCAGGATAAACTTGGTAGTTAGATACAAGAGCTCCAAATTAAATACAATTTTTAAAAAAGGAGAAAAGTTGTCTTTTCTTAGATTGCATTTTTTTTAAGGTGCTCTAAATTTTAAGAAAACTTTGCCTGTAGTATCTAGGTCTACTATATATCTTTTGCGTGTGTGTGCGTGCGCACACACGTGAGCGCATCATGATGGCTTAGGAGATATAAAACTCTGATTTTCCTCCTATGTTCAAATCATTGATTCATTCTATTGCTACATGGATAATTTTCAAACTGAGCATTTTCTAAAGAAGAAAACAAACCTATGTCTGCACCTGCAAAAGAAAAGCATCACAGATCACTTTCAGCCTAGTTGTCTCCTACCAAGATAAGAAAATTCTGCCCTGCTTGTTTATCCCGTACTGAATCTTGATTCACCAGCTCACTCACAGCTGCCAGCTTCTCTATGTTTATATACTCTATATTAAATAATAAGCTAGAGCATACTAAGCATGCTTTCAAAACTGCTAGAATTTATCTTTACAACTGCCTAGAAATTGAAGAAAAGTCATAGTTTTGCATTATTAAACTGAGATTTGAACCATGGTGCTAGAGCTCTCTTTTAAAAATCATCCATGTTCACCTTATGATGATAGCCACTTCCTTTGTCTACAGGCCAATTTAAAGAGGATTATATACTATTCCCGCTGTTCCTGTGTTTAAATTAAGTGTTTCTTTGCATAGTTTTTAAGCTTTGGAAACAACTGTTTCAGGGAAGTGGGTAAAAATATAATAAGGTATTTCTCAACTGACAGCATTCATTCATTCATTCATTCATTCAATACACCTTTGCTGAATGAATGTGTAGGTGTTTGACACTAATGGGAGATACAAAAATAAGTATTGCACTGTAGCTATGTCAGACGTCACCACTGAAAGAAACTGAGAGAAGATACATGGGACTCTGCACTACTTTTTGCAACGTCCAATGACAAGTCTATACTTAGTTCAAAATTAAAGTTTTTTTTTTAACAATAGGGTGACCAACTCTCCAGGATTCTATCAGTTTTAGCAGTGAAATTTCCATGTCCTGGAAAACCCCTTTTTAGTGCCTGGCAAACTAGGACAGCTGGTTACCCTATAAAATGAAGTAGACATTGTCTTTGTTTTCAATGATCTCATCTCTAAAGAGAGCATAATAAAATTAACGGGGAAAATGCACTAATCAGGCAAAACAATGCATGGTGCATGTGTGACCACACCCACATGTCTCATCCACGGTAGATATGACAAAAAGATCACAGCTTTTTTCCTGAGCTCAGTCATAGCCTCAGAATCCTTCTCAACCCCATGCTATTCCAGATTGCAACTATCGATGGAGTTGGTGACAGAATTAAAATGTATTTGCTATTCCTGCGTTCTCCTATCATACCAAATAATTTTTCAGGCATTTTTACTTTGATGTACAAGCTTAAAAAGAATGCTCCAATTTCTAGATTATACTCCAACTTGTCTGGTAAAATAATTATTGGGAGTTGCTATATGTGGTTTTGCATTTCTTCTACAAGATCCTCTCAATATTGTGCAGAGTATCCCAAGATTTATTTGATCACATTTAAAATCACAATCATTCTTGTAGATGGCTTCAAATTACAAGCTATTTCTAAAAGATATACACATACAGCAGTAAATTATTTTTTTCAATGAAAATGATGCTCAAATTTCATACTACATGGC
The DNA here is from genome assembly GCF_001604975.1 of Cebus imitator. Taxonomy (NCBI): domain Eukaryota; kingdom Metazoa; phylum Chordata; class Mammalia; order Primates; family Cebidae; genus Cebus; species Cebus imitator. The sequence goes on along the minus strand of NW_016107431.1, from coordinate 236,273 downwards.
TTGTAAAACAAATTTACAAAATAATCGCACCCTCCCTTCAGAGTCTGTATATGAAAAAAACTACATGCACAGATTCTTTTTGTACTTTTTTTTCTACTTTCTATTTTCAGGCAAATGAATGGGCAAATAACATCTACTCCAATTTTATTAAGTACAGTTGTACTTAATAAGAAGAGAAGGCTCTCATTCTGATATACATATGGTGTTCCAGACTCAAATACAGCTCGGTAACGTCTTTGAACACTTATTGCAGGAAAGCGTTAAATGGTTTTAGAGTCATCGTGGGTTGTGGTCAAAGTCTGGCCCTGCTAATTTCTAGCTATATGATCTTAATCTCTCTGAGACCCAGTTTCTTCACCTATAAAATCATTTAAGTAGTCTCATTGGGTTACTGTGGAATTCAGTAAGAAAATGTGCGTAAAATACAATGTATAGTAAATAATAGTATTCATTTATTTCATTATATTATTATTACTTTAGTTACTTTGTTTGATTTTTGATAATAATTAAAATCAAAATTTACATTAGTAAGTCATTAGAAATTATTTTGGAATTTTAATTTTAATTTCTTTTTTATTATAATTATTTCTGTTATCATTCTAGGACTAGTGCTTCTATACCACACAAATATAGATCATTATATTTCAGCAAATATTTGTAAATGTCTGATCAACATTCCAACTGTGTACACACCCACTGAAACACTGCTATTTAGCAATTGCATCACTGTTGAGAGAGTATATACCTGTCGCCATAATGGCACCAATTGTGAAATAAATTTAATTTTAAAGAAAAGATAATTGATTTTCCTATTCTAAACTATCAAAGTTTGAACTGTCTGATATCTCAGAAGTACTTAAGCGGTTAACATTTAGGTGATAACATTTACCTTCAACTTTAAAATTTTTACATTAAACTAACAGAAATGAGATTTTAAAAGAAATGAAACACTAAAGGATTGGAATTTTTTCCTCTTAATTTTTTAAATGTGTCCAAGACCCAGAGATTTTTCATAAATGCTGCTGCCAACTGACTGAAAGGCAAATATCATTGTATGGAAACTATACCCATTAAATTCATATATTTGGCAATATAGTTTCTAAGTTATTTAATTCATTAAACCATGAAGTGTTCAATAGTGTGATGGGAGTGCATATTTGAAACTAGTTGCCTTTGATTTCATAAAGTATTTGAGATTCATAACTATACACATATATATATTTAACTGAGTTTATCTCCCCAGTAGGCTACTTGGTTTAATTAAGAATATTGAGATTGGAAGAGGTTCTAAAAATATGATTCAATCACAGGCTTCTATTACTAATTTGAATATGATCTTAAACAGCATATATACAAAGGCTACAAGGACAATTTACAGATGAACAGACAGGCTAAGTCAGTCTGATCACGTAGGCATTAAAGTTTTTCTCTAACTTCCCTCAGTTGAAAAAAATCAAGGCAAGACCTGGAATTACCATTGCATTGGTTTCCGTCAACCCAGTTTCACAGTGTCCAGTCATTCTGTGTGTTCTATATTCAGTGCAGCTGTTGTTGTGGCTCTTGAGATGTTAGACTCACTAATAAGTTATTTTCCAGTCTTTTGGCAAGAATGAGGCTATAAGACAAATGGCTTGTCTTGATGTGTTCCAGCTGGAAGTAAATACGTTTTTCCATTGAAAAACAGGTCATTGCCTGAAGGTTTCCAAATTTTGCCTAACTGAGCACTGGATTAGGAGTTAGTAAGGAACCCAATGGTTTTACGTGATTAAGGAAATAGAGGGGCATAGTGATCCAAGCCCCAGGAAGGGGAAAGAACTCTTCATTTCAATCCCAGGTTTCCTCACTAACACATTTTACAACCTTGAAAACACCACTTAGCCTTTGGCTGTGCTACCTCAGCTATGATCTTAATTATTTAATATTTATCGAATACTCATAAACAACTGGTTCCTGAAGAGAACAAAACACAAAACCACTAGCTCTGTTACTCTAGTGTTTATTTTATAAGGACCCCATTAGTAGTATTTCATAACCTACCGTTTTTAAAATGCATTCTGTACTAGCCTAGAAAAAGATCATTCAATATTTAGAGAATATTCATTAGTAATTTTTCAACTGGATGAAAGAGAGCAGATGGAATTGGCTTACATTTTTGACCCGACACACAATTCCAAGAAGACCTTGGTCAGAACAAAGTGAAGGTTTTAATTCTGATAACTGGAGTCTGCATGATGAAGAGAGACAAAGAAAACAGTCAAATATAGGGGCAATTTGAGGCTTTCTTTCTTTTTCTTTGACTTAACTGAGTTTTATGTTCTTTTGGTTATTTTGTCAAAGACAAGTTTACAATGAAGCCAAGGAAAAACAGGGCTTTCCCTCCACAATTGCCTAGAAGAGGCTCTCTTGTTTTAAATGCACATCCCGGTTTCCTTGACCCATGTCATCAAAACGTTTCGTCCTAATCTAAGAAACTGTGTTTGCATAGATAGCACCAGAGGTGCTAAGAACTATTTGAATCTACAACCATGACTAGTCACTGAAATTTGCAATATTCAATGTGGTACCACGCTTCTGCAACTTATTCATGGATGTGTGTGACTGATCAGTTTTCCCTGCAGTGAGGAACTGTTTTCAACAGCAAATCACATATGCCAGGATCTTTAAAACAGTTATGCTAGTGCGGATTGTTTTCTTTCTGTTTTGCTTGCAATGCTTTTTTTTTAAAATGAGGTTCCATGATTATTTATCCTAGCCTCAGAAGCAATGGTAAAATGTTATATTTGAAGAGAATGACACAAGTTGAAAATCATTTAATCAGCTAGGGAGAATCATTTTTACCTGTTTTTGGATTCAATATGTAAGTACCTCCACCACACTACAATACAGAGAAAGATATGTTTTCTCATATCTTCTGTGCATGCTTAAATTTTTATAGGAAATCTGCTGTGTAAAGATAGAAATGAATACAGGCAGGAAACGGTTAAAATATCTGAATGAATACAACTATTTTTGCTTTCAAAATTATATGATTGGAAACCTATCACTTTAATCCTAACTACTTCAAACTGTATGATTATTTGTGCAAGAGCAATACTGAAGAAGTTTACTTTAGTGCTATCTATGAAAAAAATAACAATAATACTAGATTGCAAAGTTAGTACATTTATCCAGCCCCATTAGATAATAGGAAGTTCCACACCAATATATTTACTTCTATAATAGCCTAAACTCTTATTCAACGTCATTTAGCATTTTGATGACACTTCGTATTAGCATTGTAAAAATTATTATTGCGCTATGCTTTTATATAGTAGTAATCTCATGAGTATTGGATATGCATGCTGGTTGCCCCTATACTAAAAGGCAGGCTGATAGCCTCATCCTCATCCACCTTATACTGTGAGCTGTCATTTTTCAGTATTTGGCCCTGCCTTAAAACCACCTTTGCTTCTAAGGTAGAGGCGGGAAAATAAGCAAACTCCTTAAAGTTTGGGTTTTGCATTGGTTCTATTTCCACTGAAAGAAGAATTGACAGACAGGAGGCTGAATTATGAAATCGTGTAACAACAGAACAGAAAAGAATTCAACAAGTCCACAAATTATGTTTTCTGCTGGAATGTATGCCAGCCATTATTTCCTATCTGATCATGGCACAAAATTGATTTCTGCATTTAGCACTATGATCTTGTCTACCATCTTGTCTTTATCAGACTTCACTCTGCTTTATTCTACCTCTACAGTGTACCTGCGTGATTTTAAACTCTAACCCGTATATTCAAAGTTCTGCTTACCTTTCTGTGGACATCTGGTAGCCCTATAGATATAATTTTCTATTCTGGTCATACAGGTCTTTGATGAAATGATGACACTTTTACTAGGCTCAAGCCCAGTTCATTTTGAATACAGGTATAACTAGTAGCTATAGCTTCTAATGTCAAAGAAGATCCTTTGTAAACCTCATTAGAGAAAATTTAATTCTATAATACCCTGACATAGAAGAGCATTCCCTTCTTAGCCTCTGGTTTAGTCTAATGAGCCAAGACAGGCTTCCCTGATAAACGTTACTACCACCTCAGCACACAGAATAACAGAGCCAAGGAAATTCCAAACTGCTATTCATCACCCATGTGAGAGAAATACTTTATGACCTTTAAAGTCAGCCTTTGTCCATTAATACAGCTCTCTGACAATGCTCAACACATTTACTCATGGTGGATTTGGCTCTTGCCTCAATGAGATCTAAAGGAAGTTAACTCAAAACACAGAAGGGCAATTTTTATCGCTTATTTCGGTGGGAGCCTAGAGAACTTGCTTACGAAAGCAAGTCCTATAGCCCACAGTACTCAAACTGTCACTGACACACACTGCAAGTTCACAGACTGGCAAAGACCACTCAGTCCTCTCAGTTTCCCCCTAGGGGAGTCAAATCTGTTTGTCCTACAGCTGTGCAGAGATATATTTTAATAGTAGCACTATTCTTTAAAATTAGTATCTGTTTCATGACTAAATTTACAGGATTATGCGTGACCATTAAATCAATATTCTCCTCTGCAGCATGTGTTACTCACTTCACTTTCAAAAGTTAAGATTCCTTTAAAACCCATATTATTTTTCTCTTCCAGAACAGCCAGTCAGTTAGAACTGTTAGAATCACCCTCAAACGATTATATTTTATAATGTGTTTTCACATTGAGCAAAGGCAGAAGTGGGGAAATGAGCCAAAATCTCTTCATCCAGATGAAACGTAAAGAAGCCTAATTGAAGAGGTCATTTATCCAGAGGACAGGGCTGCTTCAGAGAGCTTAGATCAGAGCCCATCCTTTGGCGACCTACAGAGTATGCTCTGTCTTCACCTGGGGTCAGTGTGTGCCAGGGGTCAAACCTGAAACTGAAAGGTAGAATAATTATCCATTCAGCACCCGACTCCACATTGTGAAATGTCCCACTAAATTACGCCTGGGTGATCAGAGACAATATCCAGGTGCCCCAGGTGCCCCTCCTGCTGAATGCCTTCCCTGTCCACCTGCTTCTCTCTTAAGCCCAGGGCAGCCCATGAGACGTCCAAGGTTGACTCCCTCTCTCTGCTTTCCCTCTGTTTCTCTGTCGCTAAAGAATGGAAAATCTTTCTTTCAATGCTAACACCGCTCCCCACTTTTCTGTCTGTTTTCTCCCAAGCAATGTAATTCGAGCTGAAATGCAAACAGTCACTCACTTTTTTTTTGCCCCTGTTGCTTAAAAACTGAAAGGAGGAAACAAAGGCTTGCTTGAACTTTGGAGATTAATACCTCTTCTGGTCTCAGCTGTCAGATTTATTTCTTCTTTGTAGCTAAATCAGGTCATTATGCTACAAATCTTTATTCTGGATGAAAGATTTAAATCTGCACAGAATTTGGGAACTTGGGGGAGGGGAGCGTAATAAGCCATACATAGTAATTGGCTGTAGTTTTATCTGGATGTTTGTATAGAGGCTGCCATCAAATTCCGATAAACTTTTCCTGACCCCTTTCACTTTCCGGAGTCCCTGGGAATCCCAGCAACCAACTGCAATTGTCCCCGCACTCAGACTTTTGTGCTCAATTATAAAGTCTCTCTACATCTAAGACGTCATGTTCCCACACAGCTACTTTAAACAATCAAAGAAATTAAAAGATCTTTTGGGTTGCTTTGTAATAATAATAGTCATAAAAAAAAGTTTCCGTAACTCAAGCATTTGTCCTTGGCATGTTCTAAATTATTTCTTCAGAATTTTGTTAAAGGCAGTCATAATGGAAGGCTTAGAGATTCTATTCAGCTGCTTTAAAATCAAAACCAAAGAACAGCGGTGGCAGCACAAGTCTGAAAAGCCATTAAGTCATCAAAATAGCCATTCAGTGAACTAGCTTTGAAACAGATGTAGCTCCCATCATCTTTATTCAGAGAACCAAGAAGGGGATATTGACTATATTAATAAAGATAATAAAGCCACCAGCCTAAAGTCAGCAATGCCTTTATGCAGACTCTTTAGGCAGACTCACTAAATGGTCCTGAAGCCACCACCATAGTCTTCGCTTGATGTAACAACGTCTTATTTTCTCAGCATTTCCGGGGGTGAAAGAATGATGGTTAACATTGAGCCCTAAATCAGGATACTCATGCTGTGCCTACAGAAAAATGAGAGTAGAAACTCCTACATAGGCCTGTGAGGCTGAATGGAGGCCACATTTGTTTAGGAGCGTCAAGTGCAAATCCAGATCTCAGCAGCGCCTTCTGTGCATAGATCTCCCAGAAGCAGCAATCACCCGAATTCTATGTGAATGGGTCCTCTGGAGCTGAGCAAAGCAGGGGCCCTGGATTTGGGACGTTTTGAATATGTCCATTTGCCACATGGTTAATCATATTTCTTCCTAACTGTAAAGAGGTTCTCTTTTCAGTTGTTTCAAGAACAGTCTACTCCTGTGAAGGAGGAAAGGTGGAGCCTGTCAAGGAGCAGGAGGAAATGCTCTTGGGTCAAAGTACTTATGTCAAAAGTCCTGTGAAAGCTGTTGGGATCCTGCCATAAATGTCTGAAATCCTGACTGAGACAAAGGCTAGAAACTAGGGCTGACCCTGCGCATAACCCCAAGGCCCCATCTGACAAAATTATCTTTGACCTGGTCCTGTCATCATGTCTGAAATTGCTCCCTCTAAAGACCTCATCCTTGTTAAGTGTGTCTCCTTCAGAAGGTCCCTATTTAAATGCTAATGTTTTGCTCACCCAATATCAGTCATTAGTTTATCACATTAGCCTCAGTCACCCTGGGAAAATGGAACTTGGTCGGGTAAGCACTAATGAAAGGCAAGGTGAAAGGGATGTTCCAGAACATGTGTGGGAAGTGGAGAGGAGAGTGGTGGTGGGTAAGCAGAGTGTTCTGGGGTCAGAGCAGGAGTGACAGGCAATCTGTGTCATAAGCGGGGTGCACACACGCCTCCTGGAGGAAGATGCTAAAAGGAAGATGAGGGGAAACCTTAATCAAGCCTCATCTCTGTCATAGTTTTGTCTAGGGCTGGTCCTTGTTGGGGCTAAGCAACTGAAATAAACAAGAGAGAAGATATAAACCCACAACCTAACAAAAAGAGATGGTCAAACAGTTCTGATGCTTCCAGAAGAAACAGCTCAACCGGGAATCTGAAACACACACTTGCCCCTTGCCATTCAAGATGATCCACAGAAAACTAGGCCATCTCTATTTGACAGAATGACAGCTATTCCCACAGTGGCTTTAAGATGTTATTTGAAAATCAGATTATTTATTTTTTTAAAGGCAACATCCATTGTCAGGCTTGTTTTTCTTTTCAGTTAATCTAAATGGGAACATCCTTATCTGCAAGGACACAGATACCTTTTTGTGGAGCTTCCTGCAATATACAAATGTGTTTCATGGTAATGATCTTTCTGGTTAAGTTGGGATGTTCTGTACTACAAAAGCCTATATGTACTAACAACATGGGTTAGATGTAGAAAAAGATGATTCCTTAGGTGCCTACAAGAACTGAATTGCACAAAATGGCATAATATTTGTGTAAAGCTATTTTTTGAAATATATTTAAAATCCAACTTGTTTTCTTAATTTTTAAAAATGATGCTTATTCTTAACATGCCTAAATGTCTCCCAGAGGGGAAAGTGGTCTATGAAAAAGCTTTTGATCTTCATTCATTTTCAAGCATCTGCAAATTAAAAGACCTGTTGGGAAAATATTCTGCTCATTTGTTGGCTGAGAGGCACTTTTGTTTTCAATGGGAAGAAAGACATTTGGAGAAATCTCCTTAAATTTAGGAAATAGCAATCTCTCCATGCATACAGGAAAATGTGATTTCCAAGGTATTTTCCACTGGCTTTACACTGGAAGGAAAGTTTCAGAATAGTCAATTAGTAAAGCAGAAACACATGTCCTTCAAGGTATACCTGCGTTAAAGAAGGCATCTTTACATTTATGGCATTACCATAATACCCTGGAGATGGGGGATGTTTGAGGATGAAGGTGAGGAAGTTGGCATCTGAGCAGAAGACAGATGACCCAATGGGATATAATTGAGTAGTGTTGGTAAAAAATAAAACTTCCTGGTGACATTTACATGGATTTGAACTCTAGTTCTAACACTTTCTAGTAACGGTGAGGCCGGAGAAATCACCTAAACTCTCTGGGCCTGTTACACTATCTGAAAAATGTGCATAAAAATAGTCTCTCTTTAATAAAATTTCCGATAACATTAAAATGAGATAGTTTCTATAATGGTAATGCATAGATGATGCACAGTGCCTACCAGGTAGTAAGCATACCAGAAATGACAATAATCTATCACATCAGTTTTTCATCCTTGAAATTTTAGGCTATGCCTATATCAGCCCCATGATATGAACATTCTTGGTCATGACAATTATGTACAGTGAGATAGGCTGAAGATAGGAAACCATTTATATAGAAACAATATAAGCATCTAGATAGTGTATACTCTTGTAGGTGAGTTCTCTTAGTCACATATAAAATATTTGAGTCAGTCATTGCACCAAGCTCTGGAAAAGTGCTGGGAATACATAAACATAAGCACTGGATCTAGAAAAAGTCAAGTCTTTTAACCAATGGCTGCTCAGGAGGCCAAACCCATGAACCAAAATCAGTCAGTCAATAAGAAGAAAAGAGACCATTCAAAAAGGTTACTGTCATGTGGCTCAATCCCTTATTTTTAGCTAGCATCCTGCAGACACCTTAACAAGAAAATTCTGATTCAGTCATTCCTCTTCCTATTAAAAATTTCCATCTGTTAACATAAAGAACTTTTGTTGTCCCTGTGATTCATTCACTAAACAACACCAAACATATAGAATTTCACTGGTGTTCCTTGTGCAAATCTTGTAGAGTTTTAGACATGCCTAAACCATAAAGAAAAATCATAAAATCCATTTCCCATAATTTTACATATTAGGAACTAGGCCGCAGAGAGGCTAAGCACTTCACCTGAGGTTACTGGCAAAGCTGGTATTAAAGAGACATGGCTCCTGAGACTCTATCGAGTTCTGTTTTTACTATTCATATATGACTTATAAGGAAGACAAGAAGCCTGCACCTTTTCTAATTCCAAAGCACAAGACTCAAAGGGAAGATTTCCATGGGGAGTTGCAAATCAGACCACTCTAGTGAAACTAGCAGTTTTATCCATTGTTCATTAAAACAAATCAAGCCATGCTACTTTATTAACTTCAGAAAGCTGAATATACTCTGTTCTAATAATAACATAAAAGAGTAGGAAGCTATTTAAGCAATGAGAAAAGCCAGGCCGTTGCAGTATCAGTGATTAACACACAACTGGAGAGCAGGGAAAACAGTTGAATTTCACTGATGCACTCAATGAAGGCATTAACTAGTAAATGACAATATTAACAGCCCAGTTAAAGTTGTAAAAGTTTTCCTTTAACAAATTGGTAGGCCCAAAATGAATCTGATTTTTAACTATAAAGCTTTTTCAGATAACATTTTTGTTTTTTATGTAAATATGTGTATATATATGTGTGTGTATATATATATATATATACACACACATATATATACACACTGGAGAAAAACCTAAAAAAAAACCCTATACATATACATATAATATACATATATACATATAATATATGCATAATATACGTATAATATACATATATACATATATGTATAATGTACATAAATACATATAATATACATATGTACATATTATACATATATACATATAATATACATATATGTAAAATATACATATATACATATATGTATAATATATGTATAGGGGTTTTTTAGGTTTTCTCCAGTTACCCATGTTCTTTACTCAATTATATTCATGAGGTCTGTTGAGGTCTATACATACACACACACAAACACACACACACACACACACACACACACACACTGTACACCCTTTTCCCTATTCTCTCATTTCTGCCAGAGATTGTACACTGTGCTAATTTCAATAGTACCTCTACAACAAGAACAGTTGCCTTTTTTTTTCTTTTTTTCTCTCATTTTTTAATTCTGGTTTGTAGTCAAGGAGGGAGAAGTCAGGGGCCTGTCTATGTAGGGTGAAGAACTACTCAGCTAGTTCTCAGAGCCGGGAAGGTGTCTTTAGGATGCTGAAGAGAATTGAAACATCAAGCAAGAATTTTTCTGTTCTTGTTCAGTCTGAAAACCAATATAGAATTGGAAACCTTGCTTCACGCTTCCTTACCCCAGTATCTGCAAAGCTCACATAGCACCCTATAATTCAAACAAAGAATGAGATGGCCTGGGGGCGTTGTGTGAACGAGTCAGGAGCCAGGCAAGGCAGACTGAATTCAAGCTTTGCTGGTACTGATGACAACCGTTAGCTTCCACTATTTCTGACTTTTCCATGCTTGCTATCTCATTATGTCACATCTTGAAAATGCAGCAAGAGAAAATTCCATTTCAGCTCCAATAATAGAAATGGGTAATATTTACCACTTTAACAGATTGTGCTGTGTTGTGAATGAAGGCTGCCTCTTCAGTCACATCATATAGATGAAGTTTCTTCAGCAATAGTGGAGCATATGGGAATTAGAAAACTAAGTATACTATGGGAGCAATGTGATTTTAAGAAAGTAATTTAATCTAAATCGTCGTGTTAAATGGAAATCTCACCCTTAAAAAATGTATGTTGGAAAAGCAACTAAATGTCTAAATAGGGGAGAAAGGCAATTTTAAAATGTTATTTTAAAGTATATTAGTGGCACCAAATCCTACTCTATTGAAAAATCAAATCATTTCCCAAACAAAAGCATAGTATATACATTTATTAATAGCAATATGCTATATTGGCCAAAAATAGAAGAATATGCCAAGATGTCCTTGAATCACATATGAAAGCAAAATGACTGAATTGTATTCTATATAAACCACAGCCAATATAGAAGAGCAACAAGAAACAATGTGAATGAAGATTTGAATAAGGGTGTCTGAGGAGAAACTCTGCATCTTCTCTGCCTAGAGTTTCTCACTGTTTTAAGTCCACGAGTGACTGCAAATTTCAGATTGCCACCATGATCAGGAATGTGCTTTCCCATCAGTATTCAAGTAGGATGTTGCACGTGGACTGTCACCTTGAGAAAATCAGGAATGCTTTGAGCACATCAGAAATAATTCACTTTTTTCTGTGTCACAGTAGAGGACAGACAACCAATGTCAGCTAGCGAAAAGTGCAGCAGTCTGCTGGGACAAAAAATGAGCCTGTTTGATAAGGTGCAGCCAATCTGCAGAAAATAAACTTTTTGACATACCAGAGCAATTGATTACATTCTGTGTCAATTAATATCCAACGAACCTTTATTGTGCCATATGTGTCCCAACAGCTGAGTAGGGGCTACCTAGGTAGCACCTACCTTAGGTCCCCTCTACATCACCATCCTCACGGTGGATCTCTCATGAGAAATGTGGGGTAAGCGGGACAATGGAAGACAGGGATACCCCATCTTATCTTGGGCCCTGGTCCCCTGCAGCCCTGTTATCTGCATCCTCCCTCAGTAGCTGCAGCCTTCCTACATCTCTGGTATAATATAGTGAGCAATGAAAACTTGCCTCTCTATTGAATCTTAGAAAAGAGTTTTGCTGTCATGATACACAGGCATTCTGGCAGAAAATTTGTAGATGTCTACATAAAAATCTGTGAATGTGTATATCATTTTTTTGAAAAACTATGTTATCCTGCATATTTTAAATGCACCATAGTTGAAATTTAAATGCCAAATTGTCTAGGTAGCACATACTGCCAAATATGCCATAAATAGATATAGAACTATGTTATTTATAACCTACAAAACACCATGAAAAACTCTCATTTTCCTAAGTGTAAAGTGTGGAAGCTAGGATGAAAGAATGTTTCACTTGATTTATAAGCTTTAAAAATATTAAAAATAAGTCACCCAAAACTAAAGATTTGTGAATGTGTACACCATTTTTAAAATTTCTTTCAGGGATACAAAAGCAAAATATTTGAAGAACATGGAATTTTGCCCTACTGTGAATATCAGATCTTTTCCAGGAGCAAATCATTTTTCAAGAGTAAAAAATATTTCAAAGGCTATGACTGAATGTCTAAGAGGAGTAGGGAAGAACTACCCAACAAAGGCAAAGGAATGTGGTGGAGAGATGAAGGTAAAGAGAATGCAGATGAAGCTGCCTATTTCATCATTTTGCCTATGGATGGAAATAGCTGCTATGAGGATGCTCACTGCAGACATCCTGTAATGGGAAGTGACATTGACCCAGGGTCCCCCTGCTGTTTTATGAAATCCTCAGCGTCCAAAGGCTCCACTCCTCATAGGCAGCTGCCTGGCAAGGACAAGGTATAGCAGGCAGTTCCTGGCAGACACGGGGCCCCTGTATTGTCCACCTTGATCTCAAGGACTCCTCAAAGGTTTTGTCAAACTTCCTTACACTACTGGGCAGGCTAGGACACTTCCACTCAACCTCTCTCCCTCTTTCGCTCAGAGCCAGACTTGCCTCATGGTCTGACAGTTCTCCAAGCTATACCTGGCTCCCTCTCTGCTTCCTTTCACAAGTATTTCCTCTAATAAAATCCTTGCACATTCAATTTCATCTTGCTCTCTGCCACGAGAAAGTACACAAGTAGCCTAAAAGACTGAAAGCATTTCTGTCTCCTGCAAGCTCTATTTTGCCTATATATACAGCCTCCAGAGGTTTCTCCCATTTTTCTCCAGGAAAACTGCATGGACTTTAAAAAATTCATCTTAGTAAATTTCCCCAACAGGCCAACTACTCACTCCTATCTGAAAGAAAATATTTCTGAACTCTTTGTAAAAGCAGTCCAATCATAATGAGACAGTTTGTGCAGAGACAGTTCACGCAGTCAGTTAAATACTCAGTAAATGTTAGAAGCTAGGTTTTGGTTGAGGATGCCTTACTTTTTTAATATTTTAAAGCTTATAAATCAAGTGAAATAATCTCTTTCATCCCACCTTCCACACTCTACACTTAGAAAAATTACGCTTTTCATGGTATTCTGTGGGTTATAAATAGCATAGTCCTTGTCTATTTAAGGCATATTTGGCAGTACGTGATACCTAGACAATTTGGCATTTAAATTTCAACTATGGTGCATTTAAAATATGCAGGATGACATAAGACAAAAGCTAGGCTTCTAAACTTTGGCTTTTTTTGACTGATATTTAAAATAATGTATCAAGAGGTTAATACCCCCACTTGAAACTTTCTCTATGTCTATCTACACACAATTGGTTTGACTGTTATGACTGTCAAGATAAATTAGAAAAGAGTCGAGCCAATTGTGCCTTTAGACACAGCTTTAAATATCCCTGCCACAGATGAAAAAATGAAAAGGTTAAACTGCAAAATTTTAAGGTTTCCTCCAGCTTTAATAACACAAGATTCTATAATTCTATGGTTTAATGCAGTCAGATATGTTTAGAGTTCTCCCTCCCCAACCACATGAGTTCCTTTTACCTGAAATCTAAGTATAATGGAATTTCCTTCTCTAAACATTTTCAGCAACTATGATGATTCCAGTTCTAATATGTGGGAAATGCTGGGACCCTCCTGTACCAGCCTCAATCAGATGATCAGGGACCACAACATTAGCTCTCTGGCTTTGACACATTTGTTCTCTAAGCCTTGCTCTTCCTGTCTTATTTTTCTTCTAGGTCCTTAAGTTTTCTCACCAAAAAATTAATAAAAGTTTAAGAAACTCTTCTACCATGAGGATTTTAGAAACTTAGCCCTTGTGGGTGAAATGGAATTTCTGAACTCTGAATATCTGTAAATGCAGGGGAAATGTTTTTTTCCCTCTTTTCAAAATACTCAAATTCTCTTCAAAGCTACCTTTTTTCCTAATTCCATATAAATTATTGTTCTATAAAAACTAAAACAAACCATTGTTTATTACTTTTCTCTCTACAAAAACTGCATCTTAGAAATCAGTTGATTTGATATCAAAATTTTAATAGTACAAATGTTTTATAATATGTACCATTTTTCATGGCAAATTGATTAGCAATGTTAACAGCATCTTGCTCTAAGTTCTACAAATAATACAGTTATTCTTTACCTTAATTGCATGATTTGTCCAAACTCATCAGGCAAACAATGCTTTTTATTTCTTCATAGATTTTATCACCTGTGGACAGTTAGTTTTGTTGATTAAAGAACTGCACTAATGAAACCAAGGTTAGAAATACCTTCTTTATTAGCCAGTTATCCTCTCTTAGTTTTAAGACAAAAGACTTCATCTAAAATCAGTCATGGTCTCCAATTTATGCTGTGGGTCACAACAAGGATTAAGTAAAAGACCTTTACATTTTTAGCTATTTCCTTCATGTAAATAAATACTTTAATTTTAACTATGAATTATTTCAAACATATAGAAAACTGTAGATAATAATGTAACACACTGCAATGCCCCCTTTCCTCTAATTTAACAAATATTGTTATTTGACAATATTTGCCTCAGATGTTTGTAAAATAAAATCTAGCAAATACAAATTAATAAAATGTTGGAGATACTGTTTATTCCCTTCCTAAAAAAAACCACCGCAAAACTATGTACCCTTCCTTTCCATATTTTTCAGCTTTAGCTGCATATATATATAAACATATATTATTTTTATGTATTTTGATGATTCACCTAAATTTTACCATACCATATCCTTTTACAACTTGTGTTTTCCCACTCAACATTATAATTTGCAATATATCCATTTTGAGCAGATAGATCTAATTTATTCATGATTAATGATATTTCGTATTCTATTAAATTTTGTTTAATTTCTCCATTTCTCTATTCTTGAACAATTGTGTTTGTTCAAGTTTTGCTAATACAACAATGCTGCACTACTATATTTAAGAATGGCTCCTCATTGAAGAATTCAACAAGGACCTATACTTTAAAAATGGATTTGCTGCCTTGTACACATTTTTAACTCTAAGAATACTGTTAAATTACTCTCCAAAGTGGAATTACCTAATAGTAGCCATTTTTGACAGTTTCTATATTCCCACGGCATGGCCAAGACTTTACATGATCAGAGGATTTAGGTTTTGCCAATCTGCTGGTTATGGAATGCTGTCCCATTTTGCTTTAATTTTAATCTCCCCTAATGATTAATGAGGTTGTGCAACACTTTATGTTTTAAAAGATTTATTGTTTAATTCACTGACTCTTCATGTTCTTTATTTTTTCTCTGTTGAAATGTTTCCTTTTTATTGTTTTGTAGACTTCTATTTAATAAGTATTTTGTTCACTAATCCTTTACTGGTTGCTTGTATTACAAATAGCTTCTGTTAGTCTGTGCCTTATTGTATGGTCTTTTATTCACATAGACCTTTTCTATTTTAAATGATTAAAGTTATCAATCTTTTTAAAGTCTGTGCTTTTTGAGTCTAGTATGACAACTCTTTCCCTATCCTTCAAGATTACAAAGCTATTTTGGCCGGGCACAGTAGCTCATGCCTGTAATCCCAGCACTTTGGGAGACTGACGGGGTTGGATCACTTGAGGTCAGCTTGGTCAACAACATGAAATGCCATCTCTACTAAAAATACAAAAACTAGCCAGGTGTGGTGTCAGGCACCTGTAATCCCAGCTACTTGGGAGGCTGAGGCAAAAGAATCACTTGAACTTGGGAGCTGGAGTTTACAGTGAGCTGAGATCTCACCACTGCACTCTAGCCTGGTTAACAGAGTGAGATCTTGTCTCAAAAAAAAGAACCTTTTAATGAATGATTGGATAATGACATTTATGGGCTGTGTCAGAGAATCATACAGGCTTTTTACCAGTCAAGACTCTTGGTTGAGAGTTTAGATCCAAGATGGCCAAATAGGAATAGCTCCGGAGACCAGTTCACGGTGAGACCTGGCACCACAGGTTTCTGCACAAAAACTCACACAAATCTGGGCAGCTATTTCAACTGGTGACTGGAATGCCCAGGAGACAGAGCCACCCATTCACTGAAAAAGAGGGGATTGAAAAAGGGAGCCAGGTGATCTGGCTTGGCAGGTCCCACCCCCACAAAGAGGAGCAATCTGAAACTCTCTGGATTGAGAGTTTGGCAGCAAGCACAGCTGGACCTGGGACAGTCCTACTCAGTGGGGTAAAGGGCATCTGCCATTACACTGAGGCAGTCCACCATTACCAAGGAAATCCACCACTACTGAGGCAGTCTGCCATTACTGAGGCAGACTGCCATTACCAAGGCAGTTCTAACTGTACCTCTGTAAACAAAACTGCAAGGAAGTTTACACAGCAGCTGTGCAGAGTCTGCAGCAGCTCAGCAACGCTTCTGCTGGCAGACTGTGACTAGGCTACCTCCTTGCTGGGCAAGCTATATCTAAAAAAAGGCAGCAGCACATCAGGAACTTATAAACAAAGCGCCACCTTCCTAGGACAGGGCACCTGAGAAAAAAGGTGGTTATGAGTTCCACTGCAGCAGACTTAAACCTACCTGCCCAGCAGTTCTGAAAGGAACAACAGAGCTCCCAGCACAGCACTTCAGCTCCTATAAGAGACAGACTGTCTCCTGAAGTAGCACCCTGACCCCGACATACCCAAAGAGACAGCTGATAAATGAGAGCTCAGGCTGACATCTGGCAGGTACCCACTGGGATGAAAATAACAGAAGAAGAAACTGGCAGCAACCCTTACTGTTATGCAACCCCCACATGTGAACCCAGGCAAGCAGGGTCTGGAGTGGACCTCCAGCAGTCCTGCAGCAAAGGGGCCTGATCATTAGAAGGAAAACTAAAAAACAAAAAGAAATAGCTTTAACATCAACATAAAGGATGTCCACTCAGAGACCCCATCCAAAAGTCACCAACTACAAAGACCACCGGTAGATAAAGCCACTGAGATGGGAAGAAACCAGAGCAAAAAGGATGTAAACACCAAAAACCAGAACATCTCTCCTCCTCCAAGTGATCACACTGCTCACCAGCAAGGTAACAAAGAGGGATGGAGAATGAGTCTGATGAATAGACAGAAACTGGCTTTAGAAGATGAGTAATAACAAACTTCTCTGAGCTAAAAGAACATATTCTAACCCAATGAAAAGAAACTAAGAACCTTGAAAAAACGTTAGACAAGATGCTAACAAGAATAAACAGCTTGGAAAATAATATGAATGAATTGATGGAGCTGAAAAACACAGCAAGAGAACTTCCCGAAGCAAACACAAGTTTCAATAGCCAAATCAACTAAGCAGAAGAAAGGATATCACAATGAAATAAAATGAGAAGGCAAGATTAGAGAAAAAAGAGTGAAAAGACATGAACAAAGCCTCCAAGAAATATGGGATTATGTGAAAAGACCTA
>NW_016107431.1:185313-217957 GCF_001604975.1 Cebus imitator | reverse complement strand
CTTTAGACCAACAAAGATCAAAAGAGACAAAGAAGGGCATTACATAATGGTAAAAGGATCAATGCAACAAGAAGAGCTAATGATCCTAAATATATATGCACCCAATACAGGAACACCCAGATATATAAAGCAAGTTCTTAATGACCTACAAAGAGATTTGGACTCCCACACAATAATAGTGGGAAACTTTAACACTCCACTGTCAATATTAGGCAGATCAACAAGACAGAAAATTAACAAGGATATCCAGGACTTGAACTCAGGCCTGGACCAAGGAGGCCTAATAGACATCTACAACTCTTGACCCCAAATCCACAGAATATACATTCTTCTCAGCACCACATCACACCTACTCTAAAATTGACCAAATAATTGGAAGTAAATCACTTCTTAGCAAATGCAAAAGAGTGGAAATCATAACAGTCTCTCAGACCACAGTACAATCAAATTAGAACTCAGAATTAAGAAACTAACTCAGAACTGCACAACTTAATGGAAACTGAACAACTGGCTCCTGAACGTCAGCTAGATAAACAATGAAATAAAGGCAGAAATAAAGATGTTCTTCAAAACCAATGAGAATGAAGACACAACATACCAGAATCTCTGGGACACATTTAAAGCAGTGCTAAAGGGAAATTTATACCAATAAATGCCCACATGAGAAGTGAGGAAAGATCTAAAATCGACACCCTATCATCAAAATTGAAAGAGCTAGAGGAGCAAGATTTAAAAAACTCAAAAGCTAGCAGGAGACAAGAAATAACTAAGATCAGAGCAGAACTGAAGGAGATAGAGACACAAGAAAACCTTCAAAAAAAATCAATAAATCTAGGAACTGGTTTTTTGAAAAAATCAACAAAATAGACCACTAGCCAGATTAACAAAAAAGAAAAGAGAGAAGAATCAAATAGATGCAATATAAAAAAGATAAAGGGGGTATCACCACAGATTCCACAGAAATACAAACTACCATCAGAGATTACTACAAACAACTCTATGCACATAAACAAGTAAACCTGGAAGAAATGGATAAACTCCTGGACACTTGCACCCGTCCAAGCCTAAACCAAGAAGAAGTCAAAATGCTGAATAGACCAATAACAAGGGCTGAAGTTGAGGCAGCAATTAATAGCCTACCAACAAAAAAAGCCCAGGTCCAGATGGGTTCACAGCTGAATTCCACCAAACATACAAGGAGGAGCTGGTACCACTCCTTCTGAAACTATTCCAAACAATCCAAAAGAAGGGAATCCTTCCCAAAGCATTTTATGAGACCAACATCATCCTGATACCAAAACACGGCAGAGACTCAACAAGAAAAGAAAACTTCGGACCAATATCCCTGATCAACATAGATGCAAACATCTTTAACAAAATACTGGCAAACTGATTGCAACAGCACATTTAAAAGCTTATCCATCACAGTCAAGTAGGCTTCATCCCAGGGATGCAAGTCTGGTTCAACATACACAAGTCTATAAACGTAATCCACCGTATAAACAGAATGAAAGACAAAAAAAGCATGATTATCTTAATAGATGCAGAGACATCTTCAACAAAACTAAACAGCACTTTATGCTAAAATCTCTCAATAAACTAGGTATTGATGGAATGTATCTCAAAATAATAAAAGCTATTTATGACAAACCCACAGCCAACATACTGAATGGGCATACTGAATGGGCAAAAACTGGAAGCATTCCCTTTGAAATCTGGCACTAGACAAGTTTGCCCACTCTCACTACTCCTACTCAATATAGTATTGGAAGTTCTAGCCAGAGAAATCAGGCAAGAAAAAGAAATAAAGGGTATTCAATTAGGAAAAGAGGAAGTCAAATTGTCTCTATTTGCAGATGACATGATTGTATATTTAGAAAACCCCATCGTCTCAGCCCAAAATCTCTTGAAACTTATAAGCAACTTCAGCAAAGTCTCAGAATACAAAATCAATATGCAGAAATCACAAGCATTCCTATACACCAATAACAGACTAATAGAGAACCAAGTCAAGGGTGAACTCCCATTCACAATTGCTACAAAGAGAATAAAATACCTTGGAATACAATCAACGAAGGATGAAAGGACATCTTCAAGGAGAACTACAAACCACTGCTCAAAGAAATAAGAGAGACAAACAGGTGGATAAACATTCTATGCTCATGGTTAGGAAGAATCAATATCATGAAAATGGCCAAACTGCCCAAAGTAGTTTATAGATTCAATGCCATCCCCATCAAGCTACCAATGACCTTCACAGAACTGGAAAAAACCACCTTGAACTTCATATGGAACCAAAAGAGAGACTGCATAGCCAAGACAATCCTAAGCAAAAAGAACAAAGCTGGAGGTATCATGCTACCTGACTTCAAACTGTACTACAAGGCTACAGTAATCAAAACAGCATGGTACTGGTACCAAAACAGAGATATACACCAATGGAACAGAACAGAGGCCTCAGAGGCAATGCCACACATCTACAACCATCTGATCTTTGAGAAACCTGACAAAAACAAGCAATGGGGAAAGGATTCCCTGTTTAATAAATGGTGTTGGGAAAACTGGCTAGCAGTGTGCAGAAAGCAGAAACTGGACCCCTTCCTGACACCTTACACTAAAATTAACTCCAGATGGATTAAAGCCTTAAACATAAGACCTAACACCATAAAAACCCATGAAAAAAAGCTAGGCAAAACCACTCAGGACATAGGCATAGGCAAGGACTTCATGACTAAAACACCAAAAGCATTGACAACAAAAGCCAAAATAGACAAATGGGATCTAATTAAATTTCGTAGCTTCTGTACAGCAAAAGAAACAATCATTAGAGTGAAGTAGCAACCAACAAAATGGGAAAATATTTTTGCAATCTATCCGTATGACAAAGGGCTAATATCCAGAATCTACAAAGAACTAAAACAGATTTACAAGAAAAAAAACAAAACCATTCAAAAGTGGGCAAAGGATATGAACGGACACTTTTCGAAAGAAGACAGATATGAGGCCAACAAACATGAAAAAATGATCATCATCACTGGTCATTAGAGAAATGCAAATCAAAGCCACATTGAGATACCATCTCACGCCAGTTAGAATGGCAATCAAAAAATCTGGGCCGGTCAAGGTGGCTCAGACCTATAATCCCAGGACTTTGGGAGGTCGAGGCAGGTGGATCACGAGGTCAAGAGATCGAGACCATCCTGGTCAACATGGTGAAACCTCGTCTCTACTAAAAATACGAAAATTAGCCGGGCATGGCGGTGTGGCCTGCAGTCCCAGCTACTCGGGAGGCTGAGGTAGGAGGGTTGCTTGAACCCAGGAGGCAGAGGTTGCGGTGAGCCGAGATTGCACCATTGCACTCCAGCCTGGGTAACAAGAGTGAAACTCCGTCTCAAAAAAAAAGTAATAATAATCTGGAGACAACAGATGCTGGAGAGGATGTGGAGAAATAGGAATACTTTTACATGGTTGGTGGGAGTATAAATTAGTTCAACCAATGTGGAAGACAGTGTGTCGATTCCTCAAGGACCTAGAAATAGAAATTCCATTTGACTCATCAATCCCATTACTGGGTATAT
Organism: Cebus imitator; assembly: GCF_001604975.1. NCBI lineage: Eukaryota > Metazoa > Chordata > Mammalia > Primates > Cebidae > Cebus > Cebus imitator. Next base: position 214,379 of record NW_016107431.1, on the reverse strand, counting down.
ATCCAAAGGATTATAAATCGTTCTATTATAAAGACACATGCACATGTATGTTCACTGTGGCACTGTTCACAATAGAAAAGACCTGGAACCAATTCAAATGCCCATAGATGATAGACTGGACAAGGAAAATGTGGCACATATACACCATGGAATACTATGCAGCCATAAAAGACAATGAGTTCATGTCCTTTATAGGGGCATGGATGAATCTGGAAACCATCATTCTCAGCAAACTGACACAAGAACAGAAAATCAAACACTGCATGTTCTCATTCATAGGCAGGTGTGGAATGATGAGAACACGTGGACACAGGGAGGGGAGCATCACACACTGGGGTCTGTTGGGGAGGGATAACATGGGGAGAAATGCCAGATACAGGTGATAGGGGAATGGAGGCAGCAAACCACATTGCCACGTATGTACCTATGCAACAATCCTTCATGATCTGCACATGTACCCCAGAACCTAAATACAATTTTTTTAAGTTTAAAAAAGATCATAAAGCTATTTTTCTTAAGTTTTTCATAATTTTCAACTCATCCTTACATTTTTAATCCATTTAGAATTTAATTTTGTGTATGGCATAAGGTAGATTTACAATTTTTTTTCCATATGACAAATTAATTACCTCATCTAAAATAAATATTCTCTTTATATTTCTCCACTAATTTGAAAAACATCTCTCTCATATATGATGGTGTCCAGGCTCCCTGTTTTATTAGGTTGGTATATGTGTCCTAATACTCCCCGTACTGATACAGCATATTTTAATTATTATACTTTTATAATAACCCTTGATAAATGATAGAGTAAGTTCATTACCTTTAACTTTCTTCAAATGTTTTACTTTGGCTGTTTTTGGAATTTTATTCATTCATATAAATTTTAGAAACAACTTGTCAATTTCTGAGAAAATTTAAGATTTAGATTGAACTGGCTTTGCTTTTATAGATTATTTTGGGAAGAATTTGAAATTTTAAATACTGAGTCTTCCTATTCACATATGTTGTATAACTCTTCACTTATTTAGGTAGTCTTATATCCTTCAATAAAATTTCATAATTGTTTTCATAATATCATATATATATTATGTTATTAAGTTGGTGCAACAGCATTTGTGGTTTTTGCCATTACTTTTAATGGCATTACTTTTAATGTCTAAAACCACAATTACTTTTGCACCAATCTAATAAATTTAATTTTACATACTTTATAGTTTAATGGCTATGAATAATAATATGTATTTAAATTACATCTTTAAAACAATTTTATCTGGTATATACAAATACTGCTATATATCAGCATTTGTATATGTTTTTTTAGACAGCAACCTTGGTGAATTTTCTGATTACCTCTGCTGTTAATAGTTGGTAGGAGATCCTCCTACTGATCCTCTTGAATATCATATGTAGATAATTATGTCATCTGTGATAGTGACAATTTGGTTCCTTATTTTTCCATTCCCCACAACTCTTTTTATTTCCATGTCTTATTGAACTGCTGTGGACCTCCAGCACAATGCTGAATAGAAGTGGTGACATCAGGCATCTTTAAATTATTTCTGATTTTCAGAGAATGCTTCTAATGTTTCACCGTTAAATGTGAGGTTTACATTGTTTAGGTAGGTACCTTTTATTTTAAAGGAAGTCCATTTCTATGTATCATTTTCTATGTATCATTTCTATGTATCATGTTAAGGTTTGTTAACATGAATGGCTGTGGGACCTATTATGCATACTAACCTGAGTATATATTTTTCTTTCTTTAATATGTCAATATGGTAAATTACATTAAATTTTATAAAGTTACATTATTTCCATAATCCTAGAATAAACCCTACTGATATTTCTTTAGTTCTGAAAAATTCTCAGCTAGTCTCTATTCAAATAGAGACTCCATTCTATTTTCTCTTTCTGAAAACATATTTATATATAGACACACATGATAAAGAGAGAGTAATAAAGAGAATTTCTATGAGATGTATGTGGATCTCCTTATTCTACTGCATTCTAGTGCACTTTCTTTTTAATTTTTTGTTTCTTATCTCTTTGCTGTATCTTGGGCAGTTTCCTCAGGGCTATCTTTGAAGTCACTAATTCTACTGTTTGACCAACCCACTTGATTTTTTAATTAATGGCTACTTTTTATTTTTTTCGAGACAGGGTCTCACTCTGTCATCCAGGCTGGAGTTCAGTGACATGATCAAGGTTCACTGCAGCCTTGACCTTCCAGGCTCAAGAGATCCTCCCACCTCCACTTCCCAAAGGGCTAGGATTACAGACATGAAGCCATTGTGCCCACCCAATGACTACCTTTCATATTTTTTAAACATGTTATTTAGTTCTTTTTCAACCTATTTCTTTTCATAAAACCATACTATTTATTTATGATCTTCATTACTTTTTTAAATATTTTGTTCATTTTAATACTTATTTTCTAATAATTTTTAGATTGTTTATCTCATGTTCTTAGGATGCTAATTGTTCTGCGTATTATGGCTGCTGATATATTAGTGAGGATCTACTCGGGAGACAGAGACCACATCAGTAATTTGAACAGGGACGATTTAATATAAAGAATTATTAACTTCTAAAAGATGATTAACACACACAAAAAAGGGTGGGAGTAAAAGAGGATGCCAAAGAACATAAGAATAGCAAATGCAGAAAACAGCGATTACATCTAGGGCTCAGGGAGGGTATACAAAGCAGAAGAAAATTTGGAAACGGCCCCATCCCTACTGTGGCCAACATTGAGATTGTGTTGGAGAGGGTGTGGTTACAGCCCACTGGATGGTAGAGCTGTCTAGGATTACATGGGTCAAAGGTGTTCCACAGCAAGCTGCCCACTGAGGTCCCAGCAACATTTCCAGAAGTACTGTGGGCTGGAGCTACTCTACTGTAGGCTGCCTGCTGAGGCACAAGCAGATCAGAGCTGGCATGCAGAAAATTGCCCACTAGGGTGCCAGAGAATTTCACTAGAGGGTGAGCTCCACTGGGACTCTCACATACTACTGAGAGCTGGGCCTTAGGAGGAAGAAAAAAAGACACAAGAACCAGGAAGAGAAGCCTCCACCTCCACTGTGACCTGCAGGGCCCCACCAGCACCCTGTATTGACAAAGCCTAAGATCACATCAGCTGGCAAGGAGCCCAGCTCCATTAATAAGAATCAGGGCAACAAAGGGCAGATTTGGATCTGAGAATCAATATGTTGATAACTGGCACAACTGACTTTCTCTTGTGGTAGATCATTTCCTCCTATGGTTTGTAAATTTTTATGTTGAATTCATCCTCTCATGAAGGATTCATTTTTCTGTGAACATTTCATTAAGGTTAAGGATCTTTCTAGGGAAATTTCACATCTTCTTCTGCCAGCTCTTCAGTGCTTTCTCTGGTCACTGCTAAATTTTTATATAAATTTATTGGCTTAGCTTGGAGGCTGAGGCAGGTGGATCACTTAAACTCAGGAGTTCAAGATCAACCTGGGCAACATGGCAAAACTCTGTCTCTATTTTTTTTAATTTATTGGCTTAAGGTTCTCACACAATACAAGCAAAATAAATATTGACCTCTAGTCTCTATGTAGCACAGCCTTGTGACTCTGGTTTTCATGGAAATCTTTTTTTAATCCTCCCAGAACCTTGAACAGCATCCTAGCAGCTTTTCTGCTTTTAATCTTTTTGGTGGATTTCTTATAACCATATTGTATGTTTGGAGCAGGGCAATAAGAAAGGGAGCTAGGGAGAGGGAAATGCCAGATTAATCTGCTATTTTGTCATAAGTTGAATACCTACCTACCTCCATGTCAAAAAACTTTCCAGACTTGTCTTCTATCAATAATCCATTATATGTTGGAGACTCTCAAACCTATACTTCCAGCCCAAACCTTCTGCTAAGATTCAAATCTACATATTCATCTTTATATGTAAATCTACAATTGAATATCTCATAGAAACTTTACATTTCTATCTCAAACTACACTCATTGTCTGTTTCCCCAAACCTGCTTGTCCTCTTGTATTCCCTATCTCAGAGAATGATGTCCCCAGTCCCCAGCCCACCAAGTCAGAAACACAGTCATTCTAGATGTCTGTCTTGCCTCCCCCAACATCCAAAAAAAACAAAAGTCTTATAAATGCTACTTCTTTATACTACTAAGCCCCAACATCACTTTTTCATATCCATAGCCTTAATTCAGACAATGCACTTTCTGCCTCCAGTCTGACCTTCTCCTAAAGTATCCAAACTCTTTACCAAGGCCTTTGGAGCCCTGCATGATCTTGTCCTGCCAGTCTTTCAGACCTTAACTCTGCTGCTCACTTACCATGTCCCAGGCCTTGGTAGAAAAGCTGCAGGCCTTTTTACTCCTTGAACACAATAAGTTCATTTACTCCTTAATTCAGTATAAATTTCATGACAACTCTATAAAATCAGTACTACCCCCATTTCACAGAACAGAAAACTAGTTTACAGAGATCAAGTAACTTGTCTACTGTCATCCATCTAGTAAGTGGTCAAAATAAGACTGGACTTCAATAATTTGATTCCATAATTCATTTTATTTTATTTATCTACTTATTTTTGAGACAGAGTCTCACTCTGCCACCAAGAGTGGAAGGCAGTGGCACTATCTCAGCTCATTGCAACTTCTACCTCCCAAATTCAAGCTGGTATTACAGGCATGCACCACCATGCCTGGCTAATTTTTGTAGATTTAGTAGAGATGGTGTTTTACCATGTTGGCCAGGCTGGTCTTGAACTCCTGACCTCAAGTGATCTATCCACCTCGGCTTCCCAAAGTGCTGGGATGACAGGCGTGAGCCACCACACCTGGCCAGAACCCATTCTTTTAAGCACTGCACTCTTCTACCTTCCAGATTTCCCTCAGTTATACAATCAATTAGGAAGCTGTTCCTGTGGTCTTGGCCTTGGCTGAACAGGTAGCCATAAGAATGGTGGTGAGAACAGCTGGGACAGACATTTCAGAATAAGACATGACAATTCAGATCAATTAAATATGGCAGCTACCTCAAGATATCTTAACTTCAAATGTTCTATCCTGTGAGCCATAAGCATTTGCATTTTACAGATTATAGGTTCATAAAATGTGGTCCTTGTAAATATAAAGTATACATAAAAATCAAAAAATAAATCCTGAGAGTAGCATGGAACAAACCCCCGTATTCCTTTTATATGATCTTATGTAAGATTTATAACCAATAAACATTTTTATATGGAATAACTATGCAACCACACACATACACGCACTCGCAAACATACATCCTCCAGCACAATATGCTTAGGTCTGAGTTTGTTTTTACACATGCCATAAATATTTTCAAGCTTAAAATATTTAAATTAAAAGCAGATCATGTACACAACTTTGTTTAAACATGGACTTCTCTCCAATTATTTTTTTGTTTAGTAATTTCCAGTCTTTTTTTTTTTTTTTTTTTTGGCTTTAGTGTCAAAAGATTGACATACAACAGTAAAAGCAATTGGGAGGATGTCTAATTGGAGCTTGTGTATACTCTAAACATCCTTTCAATCACTTGTATTATTACATTCTTTCAATATGAAAAGGATGAACATATTCAAGACCTAACCTCCTCCAGAAGTTGCCACATCCTAAATCCCTGCAACTTGTAAATATATTACATTAAGTGGTAAGGGGGAATTAAGGTTCCAAACAAATTTAAGCTTGCTAATTAACAACCTTGAGATGGGGAGATTATTCTGGATTCACTGATGGATCCCATGTTATCACAAGGGTCCCTAGAAGTGAAAGAAAGAGAAGAGACAGTCTGAGTGAGGCTGAGAGAAAGATTCTCCACCAGAGCCTCTAGAAATCATCGCACCCCTTCCTGCACCTCGATTTTAGCCCTACAAGACCCACTGCAGGCTCCAGCCTCCAGAACTGCACTTGGGTTGTTGTGAGCCACTAAATTTGTGGTAGTTTGTTCATAGCAACCATGGGAAACTGATATATCCAAACCTACCATTTGTATAGGAGGAAATGTTACATTTAAAACCCTAAAATCTATGTTCAAAATAATTGTAAGAATCATTTAATTGCTCTTTTTTGTTTGGATATGCATCCACTGCCTGCTCAGATTGTGATTTTTCTCTGATTTTTCTCCTGACTGTAGGCAAATTGCTCCCCAGGACTATGTCCTGCAGCTTCACATTCAGAACTGCTATTTGAGGATAATAATGTCTCATTCATTCATCCAATCAGTCAGTCAGTCAGTCAATAAGCATGTATACCTCTAGCCAGACCTTGTCCCTGAACCACAAACACAAATATCTAACTCATGGTCAGCATAGCCATGAAGATGCTCAGCAGACCTTCAACTTAGTATGTCCCAAACCAAACTCCCGATATTCCAACCAACAATCTGCAAGGTCTATAGTCTTCTTCACCTCAGCTGATGCAAAGCCCATTCTACTTGCTCCGATAGAAATCCACAGAGCCATCCTTGACTCTTTTCTTTCCTGGATACTTCACAATCCAACACACCCACATGTCCTGCTTGTTCTACATTCAAAACCTGTCCACTTCTCACCACCTTGCCTATCCATCCAAGCCACTATTTCCTCTCATCTGAGAGACCTAATCTGGTCTCTGGCTCTGCTCCCTTCAGGCTGTTCTCAACACAGCAGTCACCCTGGTCATATTTAAAACATAAGCCTGACCTCTTCCTGTCTCTGCTCAATACTCCTCAATTTTTCTCATCGCAGAGTAAAAGCCAAAGACCCTGCTCCCTCCCTGCTGTCCCACTGTCCTTATTTCTTTGACCCTCTGCTGTAATCACTCAACTCCAGGAAACCTGACCTCCTCATTCCTAAGACAAGCCATACATTTTTGCCTCAGGGACATTATGCTTGCTGCTGCTTCTTTGCAACGGATTCCCTCAGTGATTCCCTCCTTTTACACTTTACCTAAAAGATCAACCCACTACCCCTTGCCTCTTCTCCTGTCACTCCCAGCCTAACTTAGCCTGCTTTATTTTTCTCCGTATCCAGTTCCCCTCAACACCACTAAAGTGTAAGCTCTATGAAGGCAAGCACTATTTTTTGTACATTGCTTTACCCCCAGAATCTAGAACTGTACTTAGCACTTAATAAGCATATATACAAATGTTTGTTGAATAATAAAATCACTGTTCCAGGCCCTAGGGATACAAAGATGAACAAAACACAACATTCAACACTGAGGAGTTCACGGTCTAGGGCAGCACTGTCCAACAGAACTTTCTGTTATGATGAAAATACTCTCCATCCGTGCTATCCAATATGGTAGCCACTAGCAACATGCAGCTATTGAGCATTTGAAATGTGGCTGCTGTGACTGAGGAAGTGGACTTTAATTTTAATTACTTTAAATTTAAATGGCCACATGTGGTTAATGACTGTCATATTGGATCACACAAGTCTAGAGGAGAAAATAGATATATAAACCAATAATACTGGTAGGAACACAACATAATTATTGTCATGGTAATGATGTACAATAAAGTGCCACAGGAACCTAGTCAAGGTAGCCACTAATTCTGTGTTTATTTTCCTCCACTAGGCCCCCTCCAAGACATACTTTCCCCTCATATCACTTTGCATTCTTGTATTTATTATTATTATTATTGAGACAGAGTCTCACTCTATCACCCAGGCTGGAGCACAGTGGCATGATCTTGGCTCACTGCAAACTCCACCTCCCAGGTTCAAGTGATTCTCCTGCCTCAGCCTCCCAGGTATCTGGTATTACAGGCACCCGCCACCACCCCTGGCTAATTTTTGTATTTTTAGTAGAGATGGGGTTTCACCATCTTGTCAAGGCTGGTCTCGAACTCCTGACCTCAAGTGATCTGCCCACCTCAGCCTCCAAAAGTACTGGCATTACAGGTGTGGCCACCATGCCTGGCCTCTTGTAATTATTATTTATTTGTAATTATTTACTTGATGTCAGTCTTCCTTAATAAACTATGAAAGCTGGAACTGTTATCATTCTCAACTACTGACAGGAGGCTTTGCACATAGTAGGTGATCCATAAATATTGATTTGACTGACAACTGAGATCATTACGGGAGCATTCTAGAGGAGGTGATATTTAAGTTGGACCTTAAATGATGAGTAGGAGTTTGCCAGGGCAAGAATGGAAAGAAGGGATGTAAGGCAGGGAAAGTAACACACCCAAAGGCAGGTAGGCATGGGAGTTCTGGCGCTTTTATAAATGGAATCAGGAGTTCAGTGTGGTTGGAATGCATATATAAAGGTGGATGTATTCAGTTCTCACTGCATGACAGTTTGACAATGACTTCGTAAGTAGGAAAACCCAAAAGTCAGTGTCAAATAAAGAGTTGTGTAATTGCTTAGTGAATTGTGACAAAGTAAACTTAGTCTTTGAAAAATATTTAGCCTATTACAGCCCTTTAACAAGTACAGACTAAAGTTTCTCTAACTTTTCCCTGATCTAGAATATTATGACAATTAATCTTGTGAAGAACTTAGAGATTATTTAACTAAAGCCTACTTTGGTCAGATGAAGAAATTAAGTTCCAGAATGCAGAGCTAATTAATTCAGAGGTGGGACCATAATCCAGATGTTTCAGCTCACAGTCTTGTGTCATTACCAACACACAGTGAATACAAAACCATGTTTCTTCCTCTCACCTGGCACAAAGCAAGTAAGCTTCTGGTACCAAAATATATCTATTTATAACCCCCAATTACTGCAAAATATATGGGAAGAAGGCTTCATCATAAATTATCTGTCCGCATATGAAAAGAATCATCAAGGCTGCCCAACAAAACACAGATAAAACAACGAACCATTACAAGCCTTAAGAAATAGTAGCAAACTTTGAAAAAGTTATTTTCATAATGCAGTGTAAAATGAATTGCTATCTTCACAAGCATAACAGGGTATAAGATCTGTATGATATATTAAAATGGCAACCCTACTGTAGGTCTGGTTTCCCATCCTGAAACAACTGCTCGCTAGCTAGGTTACCAAGTGAAACTAGTTAACCTCTCTGGGTCTCCATTTTTTCATTTCTAAAATGCAGGCATTGGGTCTTCAAGGTTCTTTTTGGTTCTACAGTTTTCATGTTATTTTGTTGAGTTAAAAAGAGAGAAAAAGCAGCAGAACGAATTCCCACTTGGACAGAGGGTCATTTACGCTGCTTTCCGGCATCAGATCAACAATCCTACTGATATTTTTCCATCAGTTCCTAAATCTGTCAGGCCACGCATAAGTCACGTGTCCAAAAACAGAAACTAGTGCTACAGCCTTTTCCATATTCTGCATTTGATGTGTGCTCCAGAAATGTCATTGACTAATTATTGTCCCAATGTCTTACCTACCTTAGGCCAGTACTTCAAGATTCAAACTCATCCTGTGAGTCTCCTCCTTTGCAAGCTGTAAGGTCTTCTTCACCAAGCTACAATCAATTTTTTACATTAAAATTATATTGACTTCCACAGACAAAGATGAGATAGAGGATATGCTTTATCTATCTTTGTATTGTCTTTCTTCCAAATCCCCGGGGGTCCTGAAGAATGACAAAGTCTGACTCACTACAAATAAGAAGTAGAAATAATTTATTGCTTTGGAAGCAATTATGTCTTCCTATATGATATGCATATATGTGGGTCCCCAAACAGAATCACCATGGTTTACCTTTGACTGTTTCAACCAATGAAATTGAGAATATCTCCTGCTTTTCAATTAGGTTCCACCTTTCACACAAAAACACAAGTAAAATTTTTCCTTTGACTAATTTTTTTAAACATGCATGATGCTGATCCCTACCTTCTTGGGCTATTCAGCGTGTGCCTAAGCATTCACAGTATGTCTCTTAGAATATGAAAATAATCTTCTGCAAGCTCAATTAAGAACAGATGGTTAAAAACTTCGAGGTAGTATTTGCATAAAAAGATCATCTTACTTTGACACTGTAAAGTTTTATATTACTGTTAATTGTCTTCCCTCAAAAAAGCACCCACTCGCTTAACGAGAAGACAACAAGAAAATTTGGCTTTTTTTTTTTTTTTTTTACTGAAAGGGAAACATTTCATGCAAAGGCATTATGGGGGGGGAAAAGTAACACAAGAACATAAAACAATTTGGTCATACTGTGAATAAAGGTGTCACATCTGCTCAGATGTACAGGAAACTTACACTCAATCTGATAGTTAGACATTAGCCACCTCACCTTCTCAGAATCCAGACAAGCCCAAGTAATCCAAAAAGTCTCTAAGCCAAGATGGTAAGCTTTATTAAAGAACTTTAAAAGTACCCTTAAACCAGGGCTTATTGACTTATTCACTTCTATAGATGAAGTAAATCAAGCTTACTGATATGGTTATCTTATGTAGTGATCTTATGTTCCTGTTACACTTCTGTTCTTCCTGCTCTGATTCATGGACTGAAAGTTGGATAACAGATTCGCAGCTTGTGAACAAGGTGATAGAAACAGTTAGGGATGAACTATTAAAAGCAGACATAAAAATGGAGTTGTCAAATCTTCAACTAGAAAAATTCAACAATCTGGTCATTACAAGTAATTAATAAAATAAAAAATGGCTCCTTCTGTAGAGGCAGCCCTAGACTATCTTGCTTTGCACCACAGAAATTATCACCCAGACCACAGCTGATTAGAATAGGGCTGGTCATGTGACGTAAGTGTAGCCAAAAGTAGCTGAGCTGTGAGCGTCAGGATAACCTGACCTAAAAAGTTTTGCCAGAAGCAAAGAAAGGTCCGATAAGTTTCTTGCTGAAAACAAAGAATGCTCCAATCTGATTCTACATCAAATAATTTGATTCAGATAAATGGAGAAAAATCGTACTGTTAGCAATGGGAACTACAGCTGAGAAGATACTGTGAATTAGAGCCTTGAATGGTCAGGGGCAAAGCAAAGCCATGCAGAAATCAAAGAGATGAGGAAGCACAAATCAGGAGTGAGCAAGAGCTATGGTGTGGGTAAAGTATAGATAAAGGAGTAAGGCAATGATGTATTAGATGAGAGGAAACGTGACAGAGACTAAACAAGAGGAGATAAACTACATTAACAACTGAAATGCAGTTTCTACCATCAGGAACCTTAGACCTACTGTAGACCTATTTCCAGTGTTGTGTCAATTTCCTATTGCATTTCTCTGAGACTCTATCTCTTTTAAAATTTATCCTTCAAAAAGTCCCCATTTACTAAGCTAGCCCAGAAGAGTCCTCATTCCTTGAAATCAAAAATGCTAACATATTCTTTGTCAATAAACTTTAACAAATTATTTTTCCATAAACTCTAGTGTTTTTATCATTTCTCTTTGGTTTGAGTCCTTAATATATCATCTATATAAAGAGTCAATCATATATTGACCTCTAAAAATAAAAATAATAGTCAATAATATAGGTTTATTATTTGACTTTTAACATATTGGTATGCAGCATTTATGGAACAGTTATTATGTTCCATGTACTATAAAAATCACTTTACAGAAATTATCTTGCTGAGTCTTCAAAACAATCCTGAGATGAGAAAGTCTGGCACACAGAGTTTAACACATTTGCCTACATTCATTGAGCCAGATAAAATCCAGCTGTGCCTGATGCTAGAGTATGCTCTTGACTAAGCACCACCATTCCTCTTTTATTTATTATTTTTTAAATTGTGATAAAACACAGATAATTTATCATCTTAACCATTTGTAAGTGTACAGTTAAATAGCATCAAGTACATTCACACTGTTATGCAACTGTCACCACCATCCAACTCCAGAACTCTTTTCAACCTGAAGAACTGAAACTATGTACCCATTAAATAATAAATATGCATTTTCCTCTCCCCTCAGCTTCTAGCAATCACCATTCTACATTCTGTCTCTAGGGATATAAATGTAATCACACAGTATTTGTTCTTTTGCAGTTGGTTTATTTCACCTGACTTAGTGTCCTCAGTGTTGATCCATCTTGTAGCGTGTGTCAGAATTTACTTCCCTTTTAAGGGTGAATAATATTCCATTGTACATATATACCACAGTTTGTTTATCCATTCATCTGTCAAGGGACATTTGGATTGCTTTCATCCCTCAGCTATTGTGAATAATACTGCTATGGACACGGGTGTACAAATATTTCTTCAAGTCCCATTTTTTTATTTTTGGGGATACATACCCAGAAATGGAGTCACTGGATTATATGATATTTCTATTTTTGATATTTTAGAAACCAATATACTATTTTCCACAGTGGTTATACCGTTCTACATTCCTACCAGTAGCACACAAGTGTTTTCATTTCTCTATATCCTTACCAACACTTGTTTATTGCCTATTTTCTGTATATTAGTCATCATACTAGGTAAGACAACATTATTTGTATTTCTTTTGTTTAAACTTTATGTGTTTGAGTGTGTTTAAAATTCAGAAGTCTTAAAATTTTTTATGTACATAAATGATCTATCCTTATCTTTAAGGTTTTAAGTTCTTGCTTAAAAAATCCTTCCCTATCCCATTAGTATATAAATATCTATTTCTACTACATTTTCTAGTACTTCTTTAATATACCTGGGATTAATCATACAAAGTTCACTAAACATTATTTTTGGTCTTAATGATTAAATAATTGTCCTGCCTTTATTTTAATAATCTATTATTTCCTGACTAACTTGAAATTCCACATTTACTATATGCTGAATACTTATATATATTGGCATAAATATCTTGGCTATATGTTGTGTTTCTATACCTCAAAACACTGTTGATTATTGTAGCTTTATAAGACATTAAACTACTTGGTAGGGACTACCTTCATTACTCTTGTTTATCTAAAATGCTCTAGGTTAATGTTTTACCTCCAAATGAACATGTGACCTTTATATGGAGGTAAAACAGTATCACATAACTTAATTACCTACCAAAGATATTACCACATTACAGAGTAATATATTTAATGTTCATAATTATAAATCAAAAAACACGAAAAATTTAAACATGCTTCACAGCACTAACATAAAGCAAAGAAGGATATGATGCATTCTAGTGAGATTTATTAAAATAATAATAAATAAATCTTTACTTCTTCAAAAATTAAGAGACAGAGATATTATAATATTAAGCATCCACCAAAAACAAAACAAAACAAAACATGTTAAGCACAGAAATGGAATGGTAAAAAATTGGGTTTAATTATAATTACCACTTAAGAGTCAATAAAGCGTCATTCCCAGAGAAATAATGCCCCTAAATCCCACAAGTATAATTGCACTTCTTTGCTCATCAAATCATCTGAAATTATTATATTCTTCTGACTGTATCTTCTCTCCACTGTCATTCATTATAGACAGTTGTTGGCTGGTTCTCTCAGGTTGCAATGATAACTATGATGGCCTTCATGATTTCAAAGAACTCCCACCCACACTTTTATGACTAGAGATGCCTAACTATCACAGAACTTGTATTATAACATCTAACAAATCTTTCTTTGTCTCCTTGCCACAGGTCTACTTCTCCAGTACACAGATGGCATAAAAAGAGACTACAGAAGAAACTACACAAGTTACCGAACACACTCATCACAGGATAGCGTGATGGAAGGCTCATTAACCAAAAGCATTTGCAGCATGAGGCATCAACATCCATTTGTCTTATATTCAGCAAAAAATCCACCATAGTAGCTTTCATTGACACGGAATCTAGAGAGCACCCTGAGACATATATATTTTAATAGCATGTTGTAGCTTGGCAAGACGGACAGGACAATGGGAGAGTTTCAAAAAGCGACGGAAGCCTGCATCAAGCTAACAACAGCAGGAACACAGAGGAAGGTATGATGCCAGGCTGAACATGAAGAGGACAGACAGAAGATTTGTTAGATAACACCCAAAATAATTCTTAGGTTACTTACATATATTAGTTCAGTAAGTGTTTGATAAATGAATGAGAGAATGACTATTCAAAGTTAGGTCCACTGACCAGCTGTCAAGCTGCTAAATATTTGTTACTAACCCACATAACAAGATAAAGAGCTTGCTTCAGAAAGTAAGTGAATTAGGTCATGAGGCACATTGGTTAATTCAACTGACTTCTCTTTTTCCATAGGAAGATTGTTTGTGTGAAGGAAGCATTATATTGGTACATTCTCCCATAGCCTTACCTTTATTAGGAAGCAGCACTTTGATAGCATATGTGGTTCTGGTCAGATCCTGAACAATAGGCCACTAAATGTGATTCAGCTGGGGATCCAGAGGCAGTAAAGTCTTCTGACAATGTCTGTGGAATCAGTGTTGAACAAAGATGCTCTTAGTGCCAGGGTGAGTCTGGGGCAGCCTTTGGAGCTGGTGAATTGATGACTCTAAGGAGCAATGCATTTGACTGATAATGGGCCAGTTCCTGCCTTGAGCTCAAAGAAACGGCTATGCTGATATTGCTGTGAGCTAGAGCTGGATTAATGAAAACTACAGTAATTGCACAAAAGGTAAATTGGATCTCATAATCAAATGGCTGTTTAAAAGACCTCATTCACCGAACTGAGACTATTTTTTTAAAAAATCACATATAATGGATAGGTTTTGCCATCTGCAGAACTTCTCCTGATGGTTTGTGAATATAAAATGGATATGAGAAAGTCATCCTTCAATTGATACATTCAGCTGCTTGTATCAAAAAAAACTAAATTAAACTGGCTCCCACAAAGAAGGAATTTATTTGATTACATAACTGAAAGTCTAGAGACAGGTTGGGCTTGGCCTTGACTTAATGCAATGACTCTGGTCCCATTGCCATGCATTACTCTGTGTTCTTCCTTCTGCCATGAAGCTTCCCCTTCAGATTGTCAGAAAAGTAGCTTTAACTCTTCTGACCTGACACCCATACTCTTTCCATGGCTCCCACTTAAAAGAAGGGAAACTTTTTCTGGAATTGCCCCTCCACCAAATTTACTTCATATCGTATATATCAAGATGGTCATAGCACAAATTCTTTGACCAATCCCTCTAGCCATGGAAATGCAATGGGCCTCACATCCTAAAACTGCCACTGGTGCTGGCTTGGGAGTAAGGCTTTACTGGAATTTTCAAAGACTAATTAGAGCTCATATTTTTAGCGAAAGTCAATGTCCCAAACCTCCTAGCTGCTGCAAAATGGATGACTCAAAGCCCCTTGTTCAATACAAAGTACAACCCAAGCCTCGTTAAAGAGCAGACAACCTACAGTGTAAACTAATAAAGATAAACAATAATTCAGAACATTATAACATGAATATTATCAAATATTATCAAATATTATCAAACACAAGAGATGTTTTTTGATAATAGATACTTCCAAAAGAGAAAGATTACCTAAAGAGAATTGGGAGGTTAGACTGTCAGTGTGTCTGAGTATAGCAATGACCAAGGAAAATTATGTTGTGATTCTAGAAGATGGATTCCAGTAATTTAGGCAGAAATAACCGCAGGGCAGAGAAGGATTAACTCCAAGTTATGTTAGCCTGAGGAGATATCCCTTGGGCAATACCTAATCTTTTTGTTGTAAATTCTATGCTCGCCAAGCAACCTTCTGAATTATTATTTGTCCTTCTGAGTGACTGACCCCACAAAAAGGGAATGCCTGGTTGAAAAAATGCTCCTGATTTAAAAAATCAGTTCTATTTCCCATGGTAAATTGGGACTGTGGTTTATAAATCATTCTCTTTTGTATTTTGTTAGAGAGAATCTATCCCTCAAAGTTTGTTCACTGTGACCAAATAATAGAAGTGAGATCTTGAAAGGGAAAAGCTAAGACCTAAGCCCAAGACCATAATGTCTCCATCAAGGTATAATCCCCACGAGACTTGGCCTAAATCTGCCAGCTGCCTTCTCCTTACCTGGGAACACTAATGTGCGAGCAGCCCAACAGAAAATCCACCAAGCAATCTCCTGATCTTTAATTGAACAGAAGGCCCTGAGAGAGATGCTTAAGCACAGGGGTTATGAACCAAGTTTTTAGGATCAAAGAAAGCAGGAGATAAGTCCAGGCTCCTCATACTAGCTATGTGACTATGGGCAAGTTGTTTAACTGCCAAGATCCAGTAACCCCAATTATTAAATGATGAATATTTAATAGAGTTGTTGTAGAGATTAAATGAAACAAAGTTCACTAAGTGCCTGACATGTTATTGGTGGGTTTTTGTTTTGTTTTGGTTTGGTTTATTTAATTGTTTATTTTTAGTGATAAAGTCTTACTTTGTCACCCAGACTGGAATACTGTGGCATGATCACAGCTCTCTGTAGCCTTGAACTCCTGGGCTCAAGCATTCCTCCTACCTCAGTCTCCCAAAGCACTAGGATTATAAGCATGAGACATTGCACCCAGCCTGTTCTTTGTTTGTTTGTTTGTTTGTTTGTTTGTTTGTTTTAATATTGTGGCCCTTGTCAATATTATGACTTCTGCATTTGACTGAAAGGTGTTTGCTAACCTTGTCCAGTAAAATGCTCCACGATAAACTAGAGCTCAGTAAATGTGCCTGAGTGAGGCAACTGAAGAAAATGAGAGGAAAATGTAATCTGAGAGGCCACTGTAATTTGCAACATGCAATCTTGAGTCAGATTAACTCAGTGTGAGACCCCAGGATAGGTAAATTCTGGCTATTGTCTGCTTCCTAACCAAGTGTCAGTATAGTCACACAGCTTGCATTTATTTCTGAATTGTTAAGGGAAAAAACCTTGAAAATATCCCAGAACATTAATTTACAGGGAAACTGTGTTATGTGAGGAATCATTAAGGAAATTAAAGTAGAAACAAATTACTTTAGAAACAAGAAGTCAAGAAAGAAAAAGTAGGAAATGTTCACCATTCTCAAATATTTGAAAGACTATCATGTAGAAGAGAGAATAGAGTCCATCTACATTTTACTTGTCTGTCTTTCCAGCAGATTACTAAATGCCTTGAAGGAAGAGAGTGTGTCTCATCCGTCATTGTAGTCCCAGAAATCTAGTTGATGCTGGGAACATTATACTCAATAAGTGTTTGTTGATTGAATGAGAAGATAGTTGGATGGATAGAAGGTGGGATAAATGGATGATAGTATGGAGAGAGGGTGACAGATGGATACATATTAGTTAAACCATTATAAGATGTTAATGCTAGCATGAACACTGGAAAAGAGACATTGAGACTCTAAAAGAGAAGGATTTCCTTAAGATCACTCACCTAATTTGTGTGAATGCTGACTGGATTAGTAGAAGCCATGATATCCAGTTGGTACTCTTTCTACTACCTTGCTTTCTATTCAAATCTGATAGAACTGAGAGGATACTCATTATAATAGAATCCTGGTGTAGGACTCTGTTATGGGCTGAGTTGTGGCCCTCTGAAAATTCATATGTTGAAGTCCTAACGCCCAATATCTCAGAATGTGACCTTATTGGAAGATATCATTGTTACAGACATAATTAGTTAAGATGAGGTCATACTGGAATAGATTGGGCCACTAATCCACTATGACTGGTGTTCTTATAAAAAGGGAAATTTGGACACAGACAGGAATAGAAGGAAAATGATGTGAAGAGACACAGGAAGGAGATGACCAACTAGAAGTCAAGGAGAGAGGCCTGGAACAGATATTTCCCTTCCAGCCTTCAGAAGGAACCAATCCTGTTGACACTTTGATCTTGGACTTGTAGTCTCTAGAATTGTGAAACATACATTTCTGTTGTTTAAGCTACCCAGTCTATGATACTTTGCGTTAGCAGCCTAATATAACATAATAGGCGATATGTAATATAATCTATAACTAATATAGATGTTAAGGCCAGAAGATAGTAGCTTGAGTTCATGATTCCTGAATCATGAACTGACTAAAAGCACTTCACTGCAAACATACCTTCACTGGATTGAAGAGTTGATCAAGAAAGGAAATTATTTTGTGTCAAACCACTGAATTTTGAGGGCTTACTTATTATAGCAGTGTATTAGTCTATTCTCATGCTGCTAATGAAGACATAAATCGAGACTGGGTAATTTATAAAGAAAAGAGGTTTGATAGACTCACAGTTCCACATGGCTGGGGAGGCCTCACAATCATGGCAGAAGGCTAATGAGGAGCTAACTCACATCTTACAAGACAGCAGGCAAGAGAGTGTGTGCAGGGGACCTTCTCTTTATAAAATCATCAGTTCTCATGAGACATATTCACTATCACAAGAACAGCATGGGGAAGACCCACCCCTATGATTCAATTACCTACCACTGGTCCCTCCCATGGCTCATGGGAATTATGGGAGCCACAATTCAAGATGAGATTTGGGTGGGGACACAGCCAAACTGTATCAAGCAGCTAGCATTACCTAACATAGAATTTAATTAAGTAATTCAACTGGCAAGAAATTTTAAAACTTATTTTACCTGAAATCAAATATGGACCTAGCACAAAGAACAAGGTAACATCATGATTTTTTTTTTTTTTTAGTCAGGGTCTTGCTCTGTCACCCAGGCTGGAGTGCAGTGGTGCAATCACGGCTCACTGCAGCCTCAATTTCCCAGGTTCAAGCGATCGTCCCACCCCTAGCCTCCCAAGTAACTGGGACTACAGGCACTCACCACCACACTCTGCTAATTCTTTTGTATTTGTTTGTAGAAATGAGGTTCACCATGTTGTCCAGGCTGGTCTCTAACTCCTGGTCTCAAGTGATCCATCTGACTTGGTCTCCCAAAGTGCAGGGATTACAGGCATGAGCCACCACACCCAGTCCATGAAAACTTTTGGGATTAAAAAAAAAAATCCAAAGAAAATTTAAGTCTACAGGAATATATTTTGGCATAATTCCTCCAAATTCCCCCTGAGATATAAATTTCCTCTCTTCTGTATTTGGAGATAAGGTCTTTAAAGAAGTAAGTAAGCTAAAACGAGATCACTAAGGTGGACTCTAATTCAATAGGACTGGTGTTCTTATAAAAAGACATTAGGAGGACACAAACACACAGAGAGGGAAAACCGTGTGAGGATACATACAAGCTAAGAGAGGTCCTCTGGAGAACAACCCTGCTGACCAACTGTGAGGAATAAATTGCTATTGTTTAAGCCTGTGGTATTTGTTATGGCAACTCTAGCAAATCACAAACTCAGAGTCCTTTCCCCAGGTATTTAATCCAGCTGCTCTATATTACATTCTGTATTTAACCCAGATGCTCTATGTTAGCACTGAAGAGGGCACTTTGCCTGGTGTACACAAGAGAAGCCTATCACAATTTTTGCCAAGGACATTATACTTTGCTATGTCCTCATTACAGCACCACGTATCTTTCACTTGAACCTCAAAAGAACCATGTGACATCGGTAAGACACTTAGGACATGAAGGCTTAGGCTGATGTAGTGACCTACTGAAAGATACAAAGCTGGTAAGTGGTGGAACCAGCCAATTCAAAACCCCACCTTCTAACCCCCTCTCTCTAAGAATAGCAGCAAATATGTATTGAGCACATACTATGTGCCAGCACAGTACTGTGTACTTTACATTCACTATTTTATTTAGTATCTACAACAAACAATGGGATAGGGGCTATCATCAATCCCCATTTTGTACATAAGAAAACTGAGAATTCTGCAGGATAAATGACTCGCCCAAGATCACACAATAAGTGATTACATCAGGCTCTGAACCCAAGCCACCTCCCTCCAGAGACGGGATATTTAATCACACACCTATTGCTGTAATTCATCTCAGTCTTCTCTTCACGAACCTCTTTCACATGTCAGCCTGGCATAATGTTCTCTCTTTTCAGCAAATGCTCCAGCTGTTGCTAAAATATCCACCCTCCACACCTCCTGCCTTGCAGAGCAGGTGCACTGGGCCCACATCTGGAGTCAGGGACTTCCTGCCCTCTAAATGCAGGGGGCAACCCAGAGCTTTACATCTGATGTCAGTGAGTGACAGTTTCTGATTAAACCATGTCAGAGGCAGAGGAATTTGCTGCCACTGTATTTTTTTCCCTCTGAGCACTCAGTGGCTTTTCTCCTTGATTCAGGATCACAGCCAACATGGAAGCTGAAATCCTTTCTGACAACGTTTGCTGGATTGCCACAATGAATTAGTCCAGATCCCCATGGACTGCCTTTCTCTTTGTGCCAGCTTGTCACAGTAGCAGCAGCAAGGAGGGTGACCCAGAGCTTTTAGTCTAGACATATAGTCATCAGAGGCCCTCAGGGCTATGGGCAAATTTACAAGCTTTTGAGACAAGAGCCTGTCTGATAACAAAACCAACACCTGATAACTGACACCCTAAAGATAGAGTGTGCTGCAAAGAAATATAGAAGTGACAGCTTTCTCAGCATGTCATTCCATTTCACCTCGTCTTCCTCGGTTTCACGATGTCAGGATCATATGCACAGCCTCTTTCTGAGAGACTAGATTCACCTCTTTGACACCAGAAGAGCCCTCACCAGGCCTTCCTCTCTGCCTTGGAGAAGATGTGTTCTCCTCCTTCCCTCCGCTGTTTTCTGGAGTCCAAAGTTGCTGCTGATCTCATCAGCAACCCCTGCAAAGGCTGATGGAAAAATCCTACAGTTTTCACCCCTGGGGGCCACCATGCTCAGAACAAACATGTCTAGCAAAAGGTCTGCAAAAGAAATCAGACAGTCAGGTGTGGGTCTTTGTTTCTGAGATCTTTATATCCAGATTTCCATCCAGGTACAGGAAGGGCTACTACAAAGGGAGAAGTGCCTAAAGAGGACATGAATATGCATAGATAGTAGCCCCATTTCAGATCATGCAGAATAAAGAGTATCCCTCTTTGAATTTTTAAAAAAAATACTCTCTACTTCTCAGAATGAGCAAAGGAAAGCTAAATGAAGGTCAAGAGTTTCTCTCTCTCTCTCCCTCTTTCTCTCTCTCTCTCTCTCTCTCTCTCACACACACACACACACAGCTTCTGAAATCAACCATTTTATTTATGAAGTTCTTAGAATGCTGGATGATGTGGCAATGTGTGAATTCCTTATAAAATGCAAGTGACATGTGCAGAAAAGAGTTGCAGACCATTCTACCCAGTCACTCTGGCTGCACTGCAAGCCCGGGCTTGAGAACTAAAATCTATCTCAGATAATTGACATTTATTTGATTGAAACAGCAGGGTGCCCTCCATCACCATGGGAGGAGACCATATGGAAGAACAGTGCGAGTGAAGATAATGTTTGTCTACTGAGTGTGCCAATGTGTTTAGAGATTATTCACGGGGCTCTGGGGACTCCAGTATGATAATGTTTCAGCCAAATTAGAATCAGATTAATTGCTCTAATCTAATGGAAAGACAATGTTTATCAAATTATTGCTCTTTTCACCACATGATATTGCAGTGTCATTATTCTTTGGGTTTAAGAAAGAAAATGAAAAGACTCTTGTAACACATCTGCTCAAGAGTTATATGATAGTGCTTTTCCCACTACACACGGGACTGTAATGCAGTTGGCAATTCTGTGAAGTAGCCAATAAATTAAAGTAAAAGATCTGTAGTGGGTAAATCTGCTGGAGTCCTATGATATCAGTTCATATTTTGATAAGACTATCTAAAGTCAATTAACTTTTTCCAGATTTGAGAGATTTTCTGCTTCATATTATGTACGAAGTGTTCTATAAACAGGGAAGTGCTTTTTTAAATCCATAAGTGGCACTTACAACAAAATTCTAAAACTCCTTTTCAAAATAGCAAAAATCAGCCCAGTTTTTTAAACACCCAGAGAGGAAATAGAACTCTTAGAAACTCATAACTTGTAACCCTCTATGGATTTATGCAAGACGGTAAAATCGTCTCCGCCTTATAAGACATACAGGACTCCATTAGCTCCTCAGCACTAAAGGAGTTGCCCATCTCACCGCCTCTCTCTGGCCCACCATTTGCATCCCTGAGAATTCTCAGAGGTGTCAAGCACCAACCAGGTGTCAGTCTAAGAGGTACAGGGAGTCACATCCAAGCCAGTGGCCTCACCGAAAGGCGCTGGCTATGAGTCAGTGCTTCCCAACACCTACTAGGCTGTATGCCCAGCTCCAACAGGGAATTTGGGAGGGAGATAGAGAAGGAATTTTCTCCCGTCTATATCTCCACAGGGTGCCCTGTTGGCCCCTGCAGAGAAGGGAAGAAAAATCAAGTGGCACAATTTGTATGTTCATTCGTGTGCACACTGATTATTTCAAAATAACAGCAGTGCAAAGCCTTCAAATGTCCATGAAGGCAATTGGGAGATAACTGTCAGTCTTTTGCTGGGCCACATGACAAGTCCAATCATCACCTTTTCTTTTAGAGCCAGCGCCCTTTGGAAAAGGATCTTAGCCAACAGGACAAGACAGAGAAGAAAGAAATGAAATTATTTTTCTTATCACTAATTCTACATGTATATAATACTTCTAACAGGAGACAGAAATTTCACCCTCATCTCCCTTTTGTAGTTGGCTCTTCAGGTTTATTGCTTACAAAATATTGATTAGTGTCTCTAAGGTTACTCATCCTCTTTCTCCCTCCCCAAACATGTGTCACATTCTCCAATTCAGACTGGCAAACTTATATCATCACAGAGACTAAACCATCTAGACTGAGGTCTAAAATACACATTTTAATTTACATCATTGCTAACTTTTCCTCCCTTATACCCTTAACTCATTATTTGGGCTTGAAATTTTTTAAAAGACCATGATTATACCTATCATTACTGAGTTGGTCTAAACAACGTCTCATATGTCATTATAGCCTACATTTTTCGGGTGTCGAGACAAGGTTAGGCACACATGAATAGAGTCGATTGCTCCCTGATCTGTCGAAGCTCAAATCTTGCTGTGATTTTCATGTTGCTGCTGCAACAATGGACTCCCCTGTGCTAAAAAGAGTCATTCGTAAGAAATGAGTGAAGAATATCGTAGCTGCATTGATGCCTAAGAAAACACTGTATGTTTTCCAAGACAAAGCACAGAGCTGTAGATCTTCATTAATTACAAAGCACTGGAACAAAAGCAAATGCAACCACTGTAATTAACAATGCGATGCCTATAACCCCCATCTAAATGCTTTCATTTCACTATAATTTAACAGTAAGAGCCTGAGAAATTATTTTAATCCTTATTTTTGTAATTCATTTTGGAAAGATTGTGTGACTCAGTCTGAGGCATATTCATACATTCATTTACATTTTTATTTTAAATGCTTTCATTATCAAACTTCTTTAAACCCTGCCCTATCATTTAGAACTGAATTTCAAAACTTTTATTGTAAACCAAGTATTTGCAGTAACATTGGGGGAATTCACACAAATATTGTGAATACAATGGGCATTTTTTTTTTTTTACCTCTTCAGGTGGAAAAAATAAAGCCATTCTTAACTAAATCAGAGGATAACTTCAGCAATACATTCAAATAGTTGCCAACTGAGGTCAACTTACATAAACATGGAAGAACAACCTGCGCATCCACAAATATTTATCTAATATTTATAATGTATACATATTAAAGGAAAAAGGCATGTCATTCTGACCCACAAGTTAGGGAGGCAAAGTAAAGAGCAATGAAAAATTCAGAGAACAATTATATGCCGATTTAAGTGGTTCTGACTGTAATTACAATAGAAATTCTAAACAAGAGAGAAATCGGTTTTGAATAAAGTGAAAGAATGCTTTTATAGAGAAAGTAAAATTTATATTTGTCCTTCAGAGCTAAATATGATTCAGTGAAGGGTAAAAAGAATAGCAAAATCAGAGCACAAATAAGAGAAGGAATGAAAGATTGAGTGAGGAGAGGAAAAGACCCACCTGCTGACCAAGAGAATGTTTAGTAATGGAGACTAACACTAGAACAGTAGTGCTAGGAAACAGTCCTCAGGAAACGTCAAAAACAAGCAGGGGGACTTAACTTAGTACCCTAGGCAGTGTTAGAAGCAATTAAAGCCGGGCCCTTCCCATCCCCCCCAACCCACACACTGGGTTCATTATATTAAAGCCAACTATAACCTCAACTAGAATTACATTTTAGCCAAACTCCTTATTAAAGCATTGTACTGAACTGCAAATATGTGATAAAATTTAGCTTTCTGGGCTAAACCTATTTTATTTTTATTTATAAGGTTACCAAAAATGACTCCAATACTAGCAAAGCATTCCTGTTTACAATGTTTTCGTCAAGAAAAATTGATGACATTTGTAGGAAGCTGGTAGCTGGATTGATTGGAAGAAGGAGGCCCTGGATTCAAAGAGGTAAGACATAGAGCTGACAAGATTAGGACTTCAGCAGAGATAGTGGCACCAGGCTTTCATGCAAGCAAAGTAGGTAATAATACAAACTTATTTTCAGAGGTTCCTATTCACAGTGATTGAAACTAAGATTTAGAGCCTCATTGTTTCAATGCAAAGCTTTGATTCCACTTCAATTTAAAGAACTTTGAGTTAAGCTAATAGGATTGGGCAACAGTGACAAACTGTTATCAGATAATCCTACTTCAGGGATGATGAGTTTAAAGAGTTTTTGTGGTTTTGTTTTTTGAGAAAAAGAATTTTGACTAGAGGAGGGAAGGCAGACTGCCTGCACTGTAAACTTGAGGGAATTGTCAACAGATATCATTGAGAGTGCTCAGGGTCCACAACTATTTGAGGGAGGCTCCCCAAAGCAAATTTTGTAGGCTTCAGTTTTCACCAGGATGGTGTTGGAGGGGGTGGAGGGAAAGGCATACAGAAGATGAGAAAACATGTAAAGCATTTTGAAATAAAAGGACAAAGCTATGCAGACTGCATGAAGGAGATGCGTAATGTAAAACATAACTTCAGAGTTATTTGAAGATTATAATATGGCTGGGACAACTAACAAAAATAAAGGGGCTATAAAAAGGAACCCATTTCAGAGGTAAGTAAAAGCCTTTAATTTTCATTCCAATTAGAGTTCAGCGGTAGCCAATTGGAGATGCATATTTGCTCAAGGATCAAAGTAGGATTACAAATGCAGATTTGAAAGGCATTCATCATAAGTGATTATGACGTCAAGAGGGCTATGTGTGGGAAAGGGAGAGCAAAGAATACAGCTTTGGCTCTGGAACACAGGAATAAGAATGAGAGGAAGAGTAGCATAGGAGGCAGCAAAAGATACAGAAAAAAAGCAGAGAAAAAACAAGACAGTACATTGCTATGAAAGTAATGAGAGTTTTTTTTTAAATGCGTATTCAGCATTATCAAGTCTCTAAAGGAGTCAAAGTTGATAGGAACTGAAGAAAGTCATTAGGCCTGGAAAGAAAGAATTTGTTAGTAATCTTTGAGAAACCCAATGCACTGGGGTAATACAAATATGAAACAGAACAACAGAACCCAGATGACTAATTGTTAAGATGTCAGAGAAGAGAATGATTTGGCCAGAAAAGAGACAAAAATGGTAAGAAGTGATATCCCAGAGTCCAAGGGAGGCTGAAACCAGAGCTAAGAACCTGCTGCCTTTGAGTCTGAAAGGTGGAGTGAGAGGGAAAGAGGGGTGGGCAACTGGTTAAAATAAAGATGGAGGTAACAAAAATTTGGAGTTGATCTCCACATTGAATACTTTCCCTTTCCTCATTCTTCTGTGTGAAATATGTGTGGTAGCAATGGAAGATTTTGGAGCTTAATGACAGAGAAGAGTGACTTTCGTGAAGTATGCTCTGGGTCAATAAGAGATGAAAGTGGCTGAGAAGCATAATAGGGTCAGAGTAAAGCTGGGGAGCAGATGCCATGAACTGAATGTTTGTGTCCCCCAAGATTCGCATGTTAAAATCCTAACCCCCAGTGTTAGTATTAGGAGGTGGGGCCTTTGGGAGGTAGTTAGGACATGAGGTATAGTGCCCATATGAATGAATGACATTAGTGACCTTAAGAGACCTGAGCGCACTCTCTCGCTCGCTCTCTCTCAGTCGTTTCTCTGCCACATAAGGATACACAAAAAGAAGATGAAAAGACAGCCATTTGCAAACCAGGAAGCAGACCTTCACCAGATACTAGATATGCCAGCACTTTGATCATGGGCTTTCCAGCCTCCAGAATTGTGAGTAATAAAATTTTGTTGTTTAAAATACCCAGGCTATGATAATTTGTTTATCATAAAACAAGCTTCTATCTGCCATCAACTGGATCTGTGTGACTCAATTTCTCCTCTAGCAGTGCCTAGAGATTAGCTGCAGTAGAAGAAAAAGCCCTTGAAGGGATCATCAGGGCAGAATTAGCTCAATGCAGCATTAAGTAAAGGAAGTGAGGAAATAAAAGTTGCTGGAGGGATAGGATTGCTGTAGCTCACAGGCTATCTGGAGTGGAGGTGTCTAGCGTATCCTCAAGAAGCAATAGAGACCCACAGATACAGCATGGACTTAGGGGAAGAATATATTTGGTTTTAAACTCCAGCTTGACTTTTAACTAGCTATATGCCCTCTCAAAAATAATTTAATTTCTCTGAAATGTTCCTGGATCACACTAATGTTGTAAGGATTAAATGCATTGATTCATGTGAAGTACTAAGGAAGCAATAGCTGTGATCGTCATGATTGAATTTATGGGAGTGTATTGAGAGCAATAAACTAGTAGCAGATAAGGCAGCTGTTGTCAGAAAATGAGAACCCAAAGTTCCAGGGATCAGTAGTATCATTAATGGTGAAGTTGATCAGGGGTTACAGAAGAGTCCTAAGGAGTAGACAATAGTGGAAAATGTGAAGATTGCAAAATATGTGTTAGTTTGCCTCAACCTCACATTTCCTTGAGCTGATTGCTGTCATTCCACCTATTATATTTGTGCCATATACTGTGTCTATGTCTGTGAAGAAGCACAGAACACAGTAGTGGCTAGGAAGAGGTCCCCCAGTGTCCTCCCTGTGTCTTTCCTCAAGCCTTTAGAACCTGTTCTCAATGGCACAGACAAAAGTTGCACAGCTCCCAATAGCTGTTTGATGTCACACCACCTAAAGGATGACCTCAAGGTTTAGAAAGATACACATGAATGTCCTGGAGAGCTGGCAGGGCACAGGGGACTACTTCTCTCAGTGCATCTGAAGGTATCTAGTAACCCAGTACACACAATAGCGGTTTGTTACTTCTCTCCAAAACCTTGCTGAGATGGGACCAGGTTATGAAAAGATCAGAATAAAAATAATCTGCCATATTAATATGAAGGACATTTCATTCTTGACTATCCTGGGCCAACATTTCTAGAAGAGCCTTCCATTGGAAGCTAGTTCGATGTGATCTTAATATTCCCATGGAAGAAAGGGCTCCAAGGTCAAATAATTTTAAGAACTTCTAAATTAAATGAAATCAAATGAGGTTTTTGTTTGTTTGCTACAGGATTTCTCAGAGCCTTTAATATGTTAATGTTGTATTGTGAATCTCCAAGACTGATTTTTCATTTCCCAGACCTCCGTGGCCCTAAAACACATTGCTCATGGAGCATCTAGAGTGGACAGTGGAGAACTCTGCTGCTGAACCCATCAAGTGTAACTCCGGTACCTGCAGCTCCAGAGCTAGTGCCCTTACCTAGCGGAGGTTGCAGTGAGCTGAGACAGTGCCACTGCACTCCAGCCTGGGCAACAGAGCAGGACTCTGCCCAAAAAAAAGCAAAAAGGAGGGAAGGAAGGAAGGGAAGGAGGGAGGCAGGGAGGGAAAGAAAAAAGAAAATCACTGTGCATACATTTAATATAGTCAGTAAGGGGTTCTCCGCTCTTCCCGAGAGAGATATAAAAAGTAATATCTGAGGACCTGCCAAGATCCATCAAACCTACTGACCACCATACACTCCATGATGGTATGAAGGAACCAACAGAAAGATACAGGTAATATCCTTGGAGCAGAAAGCAACAAAGTTAACGCTTACACCAGTTCTAAACATTTGGGCACCATTCACTCATTCAATTCTCACACAATCTTGGGAGTATCCAGGATGAAAGTAATTATCTCTATTCACAGATTTTAAAAACCAACCAACAAACAAACCTGAGTTTCACAGAAGTTAAGGCACTTTTCCAAGATCATTAAGTTTATAATTGGAAAAACCAGGCCTCAAACCAAAGTCTTCTAATTTTGAGGGCAGTGTTTTTCCACTACACTAGGAAAACAAACAGCTTGGAGACACAACATATTTAAACTTGTTTAGACATGACAGGATTTTAGAGGAATATTTTGCTTTGTAGACACCATCAAAGGGTGGTCAAGGGTGGAGTTTTTATCCCTGGACCCCAGCATCAGATTCCATAATTGCATATCCTTAGCTATGGACAAGTATTTTTCAAGAGTAGGGAAGAATATGTATCCAGAGACTGAAAAACCTAAGACCAAAAATAAAGGGGAGGAAAAAAGATACCTATGAAACAAGTAGTTACATTGAACAAAAAAGGCAGGAGAGATCCAAGATGGCTGATCACTAGCAGCTCCGGATTGCAGCTCCCAGTGAAAGAGCAGAGAACGAGAGGACGCCACACTTTCAGACGAATTTTTGTTGCTTACGGACCAGGAGATTCCCAGCCGAGGAGCCCCTCGGGTCACCAGCGCGACTCTTGTGGCCGGTGTGGAGGTTTTGCCGGCACCTCGGTGCCGCGGTTCTTGGTGCAGAGTCAGAAAAGCACCATCAATCTTGACACCACTTTTCTACCCAGCGTAGTGGGTTGCTCAGATTCCAACGCTGGGAATCAACAAGTTGGACCTCCACTCAGAAACCTAATTAGATAGTCGGTAATTACAAAGAAGACAGATGGATAAATTTATAACAAGGGGAAGAAACCAGCCTAAAAAGGCTGAGAATACCCAAAATCAGAACGCCTCTCCCTCTACAGGGGATCACAGTTCCTCATTAGCAATAGAACAAGGCCTGATGGAGAACAAGTGTGTTCCATTAACAGAAGTAGGCTTCAACAGGTGGATGATAAGAAACTTCTGTGAGTTAAAAGAACTCGTTCTAACCCAATGCAAAGAAACTAAGAACTTTGAAATCAAGGTTTGACAAAATGCTAAGAGAATAGACAATTTAGAGAGGAATATAAGTGAATTAATGGAGCTGAAAAACACAACACAAGAACTTCGCAAAGTATGCACAAGTTTTAACAGCCGAATTGATCAAGCAGAATAAAG
>NW_016107431.1:183904-185273 GCF_001604975.1 Cebus imitator | reverse complement strand
ACTCTTCAGGATATTATTCAGGAAAACTTTCCCAACCTAGCAAGGCAGGCCAGTATTCAACTCCAGGAAATATAGAAAACACCACAAAGATATTCCTCAAGAAGACCAACCTCAAGGCACATAATCGTCAGATTCACCAGGGTTGAAATGAAGGAGAAAATACTAAGGGCAGCCAGAGAGAAAGGTCAGGTTACCCACAAAGGGAAGCCTAACAGACTCATAGCAGATCTCTCAGCAGAAACCCTACAAGCCAGAAGAGAGTGGGGGCCAACATTCAACATCCTTAGAGAAAAGAACTTTCAACCCAGAATTTCATATTCTGCCAAACTAAGCTTCATAAGCGAAGGAAAAATAAAATCTTTTGTGAACAAGCAAGTAATCAGAGATTTCATCACCACAAGGCCTGTTTTACAAGAGCTTCTGAAAGAACCACTACACATAGAAAGGAACAACCAGTATCAGCCTTTCCAAAAATATACCAAAAAGTAAACAGCATCAACATAATGAAGAATTTACATCAACTAATGGGCAAAACAGCCAGCTAACATCAAATGGCAGTATTAAACTCACATTATTATTATTAATCCTAAATTTAAATCGACTAAATCCCCCAATCAAAAGACACAGCCAAAACCCATCGGTATGCTGCATCCAGACCCATCTCACGTGCAAGGATACACAAAGACTCAAAACAAAGGGATGGAGAAAGATTTACTAACCAAATGGAGAGCATAAATAAATAAAAAGCAGGGGTTGCAATTCTCACCTCTGATAAAATAGACTTTAAAGCAACAAAGATCAAAAGAGGCAAAGAAGGACATTACATAATGGTAAAAGGATCAATGCAACAAGAAGAGCTAACGATCCTAAATATATACTCACCCAATATAGGAACACCCAGATACATAAGACTTATAACAAGACTTAGACTTCCACACAATAATAGAAGGACACTTCAACATCAATATTAGACAGATCAACCAGACAGAAAATTAACAAGGATATCCAGGACTTGAACTCAGATCCAGAACAAGTAAACTTAATAAACATTTATAGAACTCTTCACTTTAAATACATAAAACATACACTCTAATTAGCACCACATCACACCTACTCACAGGTTTAAATGAAATATTGGTTGGCTGCTTGTTTGTTATTTTCTTCCCTCATATTTTTCCTGTCTTCATTATTAAGCACAATTATTGGTATAAAAGAGGTTTTCAATACCCATTTTTAGACTGCATTCTAGCCTGGGCAATAGAGCAACACTTCCTTTCTCTCTTTCTCTTCCTCTTCCTCCTTCTTCCTCTCCTTCATTTTTTTTTATTTATTTATTTTTCTTTCTTTTTCTCTTTCTTTCTTTATTTTC
>NW_016107431.1:97138-183761 GCF_001604975.1 Cebus imitator | reverse complement strand
AAAAAAAAAAAAAAAAGCCTCACCTCCAACATCGGGGATCAAATTTCAACCAGATGTTTGTGGGGGAAAAAAAATAAAAATAAAAAATAAAATAAATCCAGGAGGTGGTTTTTATGAAAAGATCAACAAAATAGACTGCTAGCCAGAATAATAAAAAAGAAAAGAGAGAAGAATCCAACAGATGCAATAAAAAATGATAAAGGGGATATCACCACCAATTCCACAGAAACACAAACTACCATCAGAGATTACTACAAACAACTCTATGCACATAAACCAATAAACCTGGAAGAAATGGATAAATTCCTGGACACTTGTACTCTCCCAAGACTAAACCAGGAAGAAGTTGAATCCCTAAATAGACCAATAACAAGGTCTGAAGTTGAGGCAGCAATTAATAGCCTATGAACCAAAAAAGTTCAGGTCCAAATGGTTTTACACCTGAATTCTACCAGATGTACAGAGAGGAGCTGGTACCATTCCTTCTGAAACTATTTTGAACAATACAAAAAGAGGGAATCCTCCCTTACTCATTTTGTGATACCAATATCATCTTGATAAAAAAAAAAAAAAAAAGAAGTAGCAGAAGGAGAAGGGGGGGGAAGGGAGAAGGGGAGGGGGAAGGGAGCGGAGGGTGGAGGGGAGGACAGGGTGGAGGGGAGGAGAGGGGAGCAGTTTCTGTTTCTACATTAATTCACTTAGGATAATGACCTGCATTACCATAATGACTACATACATGTTGCTGCAATGGACATAATTTTATTCTTCTTTATGGCTATGTAGTATTCCATGGGGTTTGTGTACCACATTTTCTTTTCCCAGTCTACCATTGATGGGCACATAGGTTGATTCTGTGACTTTGCTATTATGAGCAGTGCTGTGCTAAACATATGAGTGCAGGTGTCTTTTTGGTAGAATGATTTCTTAATATTTTTCTTTAGGCAAATTGCTGGGTAGAGCAGTAGCTCTATTTGTAGCTCTTTGGGAAACCTCCATACTGTTTTCTACAGGGGGTTAACCGATTTGCATTTCCACCAATGGTGTGTAAGTGATTCCTATTCTCCACATCCCTGCTAACATCTGTTATTTTTTGACTTTTTAACAATAGCCATTCTGAGTAGTGTGAGATAGTATCCCATTGTGGTTCTAATTTTCATTTATCTGATGATTAGTGATGCTGTGCATTTTTTTCATGTCTGTTGGCTGCATCTATGTCTTCTTTTGAGACGTGTCTATGTCCTTTGCCCACTTTTTAATGTTTTTTTTCTTGTCGATTTGAGAAAATTGAGTTTTAATCATCAACTTTGAAATTCCCAACAGATGCTCTGTCTCACAATTCTTTCCAGTGTCTGATATCCATCACACCTTGGTACCTTAGCTAGGATTTCAATTTAACATTCCATATAGTATACATTCCTTTTCCCAAGACAAAACAAAAAAATGTATTTTCCAACCACTCAAGAATTTGGAAGGCGTGGTTCTAGATGTGGACACTGTAAGCCACTTGCAGCTACTCAGAGTGTTCTCTATAATTTCTAATTTACTTGTGTCCCCT
Source organism: Cebus imitator (assembly GCF_001604975.1). NCBI lineage: Eukaryota > Metazoa > Chordata > Mammalia > Primates > Cebidae > Cebus > Cebus imitator. The sequence goes on along the minus strand of NW_016107431.1, from coordinate 182,206 downwards.
AAACTCACACAATTATAGTAATGGGAAAAATTATGAAATGACGCAACAAAGTTTTTACATAATTATTTCCCAAATAGATAGTGAAAATTCTCCTCTCAAAAGTAATTCTACAGGCTTAACAAGGGATGAAGTCCCCCGTGTACTGGGTTACATGCTCTGTGAAATAAACTAGCACAGCACTTTTATCCAAATTACTATTAAATTTTGCCTAGCTAGGTTTTGTTTTGACAACTTCTATTTCTCAGGGACCAACTCCATTTTTTTCTCTCCTTGTTTCGAGGTCAGTGGCTAGTTCTTTATCTTTGTCTTCTTATATTAAGAAAAAAAAACAAGAATTTTTCATTAGGGCTTAAAAGGGGCATAACTTCTCAAGCAACTCTTAACCTAGAGTCATTTCTCATGTTTTGTATTCTTCTTCCTCTTTTTTATTTTAATATGGAGTCAGAGCTAATCATTTTTTCTCTTAATTTTTCAGTTTTAATAGGGTCACAAAAAGCATTTGCCCAATCTGTTGCAGAACACAACTGTTCTTCTTTCCACATTGAGGTAGTTAGGTCACCTCAGTCGTCTCCTTATACCCAAAGCGCCTTACTGTCCAACCTAAAGGGCAGAGGCTCTAGAACTATCAAAGAATTTTAGAGGGCATGGAGATACTAATGAGGCTAGTCAGGTCTCCACGAAGCTCAGAGTGACTGCCTATTCTGCAGAAGTTGGGATAATATGGTGTAAAACCAACTAATTTATTTGAATACCACATAAGAAAAAAACTATAGAGGAATACTTAAAGTGTCTAGACTCAAAGCCACAAATGCAATCCCAAAGACAAATTGAGCTTCATAATTTCACCTGTCCTCCCATTAAATAACTTGTGGTTTGCTTTCTAGTACTCAAAGCAGTGGTCTCTGAAATAAGATGTGGGTGCCCAGGAGATTAGCAAGATGAGTTATTGAGGTGTGGAAATAAAATGTTATGACTTCTATTTGTCATAACATTTTATCTAAAAAATAAGAAAGTAGGTAAGGATTTTTAATATTTAATATACACATTAATTTAGATCCCTTAGTTATTCATTTGCTTGAGCATGTTAGGACAGTTTACATATGCCAGTACTCTGGATTTAGAGATTACAGTTTTAACTAAACCAACCATCACAAAATGGACAAATGACGTAAAGAGACCTTTCAAAGAAGCTATGGAGTAAAGAAAATGGTAATGATGCCAACAAATAACAAGAAAATGGTAAGACAAACATTTCTCCCATTTCCAGTATGTGCTCTCAGTCAGCCACAAGAGGAGTTGAAATCATCAATGACATAATCAGACATGTCACTGGGATGCATTTATTTTAAAAAACAAATGTCACAAAATCTGTTCCTTCTTGGTACAGGAGACAGTAAAGGGGGTGCAGTAACCTCTTTAAGGGAGAAACCTATGCTTCAGAGAGAGCATTTCAAAAACAATGTTTTTGTTGTTATACAATTTTTGTTGCTGGAAATGGTGTGCATCACCTTCAAGAACTGCCAAATATAGGTTCTTAACTTACAATTTTCTAACCTGTTTTAAAACGTCCAGGTGAACAGTTTGAACAGTTTCAATGACTTGTGAACACACTGTGTAAAATATGAGAACAAATAATCTTCACATTTATTTTCATATTGATAAGCAATTGACAGCAGGGAAGATGTAAACATACTGGGTGAGTTAAGACAAAAGCTTTTGCTTAATTGGTGGATGGATTTGAAAATAATTATCATAATTCGTAAGTGAAACCAACAGTGTACTTCTTCCACTTGAATCCATGTCATTTTTGAGTTTTTTCCAGCAGTGACACCATTTGAAGCCATATATTTAAAAAAGCTAATCTTGAAATGATATGTTCATACAGCTGCATTGCTAAGTGTTAAGCCAAAATGTTCAAATATAATTAAGCACGTTACTCCCATGAAACATTATCATTATTAAAAGGCAGTCAAAATATATTTTGAAGCATTAACAACTAAAATAAAAATTATTTTAAATATTCATTTTACCTTGAGCTTATCTTTTAAAAATGTCTAAGTGTTTATGTTTTATACTGTATGCAATATAGTATTAACATAGTGATATATATATAGATAATTTATGGAAAATAAAGATATTGGAACAAAAGCTGGAACTTTGACTAAGAGAGAAAATGTGCAAGCAAGGCATAGATTACAGGCTTGGAAGCTCAAATTCAGGCTTTCTGGTCTGTCAGGTTCCTCCTGCTCTAACTGCCTCCTTCCCTGTCAACTTCCCCACACTTCCCCCATGACCACCATCACCATGTTTTGATCAGTCTGATGAGCTATCTCATAAACCGACCACACTGTCTTATACCTCTGCATCTCAGCCTAGAATATTTTGTCCTCTCTTGTCCATTGCAGAATTCCCACTTTTCCTTTAAGACCCAGACCAAATGTCACCTCCCCTGTGGAAATTTAGTCTTCTACAAAATATAATGTCAGCAAAAAGGTCTTGTTTGTGGAGAAAAATGATAAAAGAAAATATGGTGATTTTGAATCTGAGTTCTACTATTTGAAATCAAGGTATGAGGAAGTTACTGAAACTTGTTGATCCTCCGTTTCCTCATCCAGAAAATGGAGATTCTGCATTACCTCATAACAGGGACCACGTGAAATATTTTCAGCTTGGCAAACAAAATGGTCCTTATTGTAACAACTCAATTCTGCCTTTGGAGGACAAAAGTTGGCATAGACAATGCATAAACAAATTGACACAACCGTGTTCTAATAAAACTTTGTTGACAAAAACAGGTGATGGGTCAGATTTGGCCTGTGGATAGCAGTTTGCCAATTGCTGACTGATGGAATTATGGTAGAAACTGAAGTAACCCACATAAACATAAGTAAAGCACCTGGTGTATAGTGAGTACTTGGTTCATTATGTGCTAGGCTTGGGAAAGCATCAGTATACAAAAACAAGCATGATTCCCACAGTCACATTGTGGGGGGGATGGATAGTAAAGAATCACACAAATTATGTCAATAAACCACCCACCCACCCCTACCTCCCACCAAAGCTTACGTGCTCAGAGTTAGATGAATCTCTGTCATCATTGATCCATGCAAGGATTATCTGTTACTTTGTTTTATTTGTCATTTGTCATGACTTCCATGAAGAAAATGCAGATGGTGTTATGAAAGTGTACTGAAATAGTCTATGAAAATGACACTGCAACCTGAGAAATAAGTCAGCCAGGTGAAGGGACCCAGGGCCCAGGGGGAAGCTTGCTCCAGGCAGTGGCCAACATGTGCAAAGGTCCTGAAGAGGAAAACAGTTGGGCCAGCTTTGCAAAACACACGGAAGGCAAGGTTGAGAGGTAGAGAGAGAATATGAAGATCATGCTGAATAGGGAGGGAGGAGCTGGGGGTCTTGTACAACATGTAAAGGATTTGAGATTTGATTTTAAATCACAAAGAAAGCCTCAAATATTTTGCATATATGTTGGATATACATGTGATTATAGTGATTATATAATTATTATTTATAAGGCAACAAAAATGTTTTGTGAACCACTAATTAATAACACCTCTGAAAATAGTACCTCCTTCAAATTCTACCCAACAACCTCTTTTGCTCATGCCATCTCTTTCCTGTGGGACCTTATTAGATGCACTCAGAAAATTCCTCCAGTCCTGGAATAAAACATGTGGGCCAAGGCAGGGCATGGGACATTTTCCCCACTTCTGAGGAGGACCCAGCACACTGGCAGCCACAAAGCCCTTGCACCACCCAGGTGCACCAGCCACTCACAGCCTCCAGAGCTGGTACCTGGTGTCGGGGTCAGCACTGATGGCATGGGCAGCAGTGGAAGTGGAGTTCTTTTCTCAGAGAACTCCACAACAAGTTGTGGAGCTCAAGGAGAGCCCAGCAGGGGACCACAAGTGTGCCAAGCTCAGGTGAGGCATTGTTCCTTGCCTTTCAAAATCAGACTTATACAGAAACAATTGGCTTGGTTTTGGTTGGAGGAGCCAGGGGTCTTATGGAGCAGCTGAAACACAAGCCATGGAACTGTGGTGAATAGCACCCACAGTACTTCAGTTTTAACAGTGGAGAAAGACAAATAAATGTTGGGGCTCAGGGACAGAAGAAAAGGATGAAGAACGAAAAGCAAAGAAAATAAGATGAGAGGAAAAAAAGGAAAAGGGGACCCAAAGGAAAGAAATACTGATAGTCCTATCTGCATGACAGTTACTAAAAAGGAAGAGCAGCCAGGGGGACCAGACAGCAACATGGGTTACCAAAAAACAAAACCCAAAGAAGGGACCAACACAGAAACTAAAAGGGGCAGATGAAGATGGACAGACAGAGCCCGAGGGAGACAAAATAAGTTCAATAGATTTCTGAAGTGCATTTATCAAGATAAATTGCTCTTGTCACTTCCTGCTATTTTCAAACATGAGTATGTTTTTGCCTGTTATCACTGACCTTTACAATTCTGATTAGCTGCTCAGCAATTAACCAGTATTCGTTAGATGATCTTAGCTCTGTACTAGAGGAGATAGCCACAACCGGCCCCTGGGGTGGAGGAAGAAGAGAAGAAAACCTGCAGAGAAGGAAATTACTGCACCAGCTGCAGAACCAGGGAGCCTCCTCGGGTTCTTGCCTGTAGTTCTACAAACTAAGATCATTACACACATTTTTAAACTTAAAAAAGGCCTTCTATCATTTGCAACACAGCAACTTTTCCCCTCCACTTGCTGTACTGTAAACTTAAGGCAGAGTTGGTTTTAGTTACACACAAAACATCCAACAGGCTACAAGAAATTAAGGTGAGAAGTGAATGCCTGTCACCTGGCTTGAGCCGTGGGCACTTTATTCTCAGAAACCAGGCGGAAGGCCTGATGCTGATACCTTGCCCAGGTGTCAGTCCGGATGCATTTGTTCTTCTGAACCTTTGTTTGGGAACACCTTTGGTTCTGGTTTCATATGATGAGATTGGTGGAAGATTTCTCCACCACAAAGCTCAGATTTTGGCAACACTTTCAAGCACCATCTTTAGGTTGTCCCCCTTTTTTCCTCCCCCATTTATTTATTTTATTGCATTTTAGGCTTTGGGGTACATGTGAATAACATGCAAGATTGTTGCATAGGTACACACGTGGCAGTGTGATTTGCTGCCTTCCTCCCCATCACCTACATCTGGCATCTCTCCCCTTGCTATCTCTCAGCAATCCCATTACTGAGTATATATCCAAAGGATTACAAATCATTCTACTATAAGGACACGTGCACACGAATGTTCATTGCAGCACTGTTTACAATAGCAAAGACCTGGAACCAACCCAAATGCCCATCGGTGATAGACTGGACAGGGAAAATGTGGCATATATACACCATGGAATATTATGCTGCCATCAAAAATGATGAGTTTGTGTCCTTTGTAGGGACATGGATGAACCTAGAAACCATCATTCTCAGCAAACTGACAGAAGAGCAGAAGGTTGTCCCTTTTTTAAAGCAAGAGGAATCTGAGGCAGAGTGTGTAGGCTTACACAAAGAGCTTCCATGCAGGGCCTAACAGAGATCTGAAATCACTCAGCACTCTTCCTCTGTCTCTGTCATACTTAAAATACCCTACGCAGAGCACACAGGGTACTGTTGCATCTCATACCTCCGAGAATTAAACAGGTCCATGATGATGATGAAGATGTAGGCCCAGGGTAACAGTATAAACATGTACTAAGGATGGAATCATCACATAATTATCCTAATTATACATCAAGACTAATTATGCTTTGTCTTACTGATAACAAGAGAAGCTTGAATTTTTGTCTTTATCCACATGGATGCATTATACTACCTTCTTACTAGGTTTGGGGGGGGTGGTTTGGGGGTATTGTTGTTGTTGTTGTTGTTTGTTTGTTTTTGAGATGGAATTTTGCTCTTTCACCCAGGCTGGAGTGAAATGGGATGATCTTGGCTCACTACAACTTCCACTCCCCAAGGTTCAGCAATTCCCCTGCCTCAGCCTCCTGACTAGCTGAGATTATAGGCACCCACCACTACACCTGGCTAATTTTTGTATTTTTAGTAGAGAGAGGGTTTTGCCATGTTGGCCAGGCTGGTCTCAAACTCCTGACCTCAGGTGATCCACCCACCTCAGCCTCCCAAAGCGCTTGAATTGCAGTCATGAGCCACCACGCCTGGCCTTATATGGTTCTTTTTCAGGACAAAAAAAGTGAGGTAGAACAGAAGGTAGGCTACAGTCAGTATTTTTTCATATCAAGCAATGATGCTAATACAATAGCTCTAAAACTGAGACAGCTCCAGGACAGATTTCATGGAAGTGCAGTACAAAATGTGAAGAGTGTTTGGACCCAAGTGCGAGTATCCCAATGTAAGCTGATCTTGGAGAATCGTACTAGGTTACTGCCCCTCTTTCCAGATATCATGCTGAAACAGCTGGGCCAACCACAGACTTATTACTAAGTCCTTGTGGAATGCAAATCTGATCAGTCTGAAAGAGGAGAATTTTTTAAATGTCATCTACTATATCTAACATACTTGGAAGGTAATTAAAATCTTGCTCTTACATTTATTTTTCACCCCACTGTGGGATGGGGATAGAAATAAGTTTATACACATGAGAGCTATACTCAGCAAGGTCAGGTTGAGCCAGGAGGATGAATCATTGGTCCTCAATGTCTGGCAAAAAGCCACCACCCAGCAAAAACACAGTACCAGACTTATCACCATGCATTTCACTGTCCCTTATTCCCTAGTTTCCCAGTCACAGTTCTCTAAAGGTAGAGGTGGAAATAACAAGAAGGACATGTAAAATCCTTGAGCTACATGTCAAGGGAAGGGCATGTATCTAAATGGGGGGAGAGAGGACATAGTACTTCTTACACATCTTCTAACTTAAACACAGCATGAGAAACCATCACCTGACTTCCTAGAGCAAAAACAAAAACAAAAAGGCCAGTTGGATCAATCTTTATTTGGCCTGGTCATAAGTAAAAGGAAGATTACAGACATTAGTGATGTCACAGTTTCCTCCTTCTGCAGAGCGGGGCCATGGATATACACGGTAACAACTGTATGAGGTTTGGCACTGTTACTAGCCCCATGGTATGGAATGGGAAGCGGGCTTGGAGGGGTGAAGCACCTTAGCCAAGTCAGGCAGCAAAGTGGCAGGTGGAAGGCTAGAACACAGATGTACCTGATTCCAGAACCATGTGTCTTAACCTGTCTAGATTGTCACACAGCAGCCCTGCTCTAGTAAGACAGCAGCAACATGTTTCCTAGGGGCACATTTGATTACTGAGCTTCGGTGACTATGCAGCCCAGTGTATCTCCTGATTACAATGATAGGTCAGATTCTGTTGTAACACATAATCACTTTTTGTTCATTTTACAGAAAATCCACAGTGCTGTGCTAAATTTATGCATATTAAATTTTTAAAAATTTAGTCCTTGACCTAAAAGAGCCTCATGTTAAGACACAATGAGTTTTGCCTGTCAGTTGCACTCAGGATTAAGATTCCCTTTGCAGGAAACTAAGCCTGAGCACAAAAGTTGCTGCTAGTAAAAAACACATTGCCAGCAGTTTTATGGGGGTCTCTGAAAATGATCACGTTGACTTACAAGATAAACGTTTGCCGGACTGATATCCTTGGCAATGCACAGCTCCTTGTCTAAATTTCCACAAAACATATGAAAATAGAAAGTTTGTGGGACTATAACTTATTTAATAGATCAAACCAACTTATTTGGGATAACATAGTTAATAAAATATGTTTTCAGGCAGCTGCTCTCTGTTATATTCTATTACAGAGCAAATTGTTACAGTTACAAGGCAAACCCCTAAAAAAAAAAAGCAAAAGGATTCAGTATGTGCTCCCAGAATCATTGACATAACCTTAGCTGTAACAGTCCAAGTATATGGTTTCTATTCACAATTACAGACTCTCAGAGACATCTATGTACTCCACATCTATGTTTCTGGAAGAAAAAACCTCTTCTTAAATTGATTTGCCCTTTGTCACTGTCACAGATATGTTTTTCTTGTTTTGACAGGTAGTTGTAATTCTATTAGCAGTCCATCGACTTCCCTGTGAAATCGATCTCTGTTGGGTTGGCTGGGTCTTCCTAAACTGGCTGATTTATTGCTTCTGCATGATTTTAGAAAGAGAGAGCACATGCATGCTCTCAAGCGAGCTAAAGAGTCAAGGGGTGGGAGAGAATGAGGAGAGGAAATGAGACACTCCTCTGTCACCAAACAGTATGAAGTATCTAAACAATGTTTGAAAACAAATTATTTGTAGTCTCACTGTTGGCTGTCTCCATGGCAGATGAGCTGCGACCTTTGGTCAGCAGCCTAGCTGAGATGGCTGCTGATGCCTGCAGGTATAAGTGACTGTCAATTTTCCTTATTCTTTTATCTTGCTGTCTCATGTTTAAACTAGAAGAAGTTGCTCATCCCGAATGTCCTCAATGTCAATCTATCATGTTTGCCTAATTTTGCTCTTGTACATCACAGCTCACAGTCACCAGAACATAAGTAGCTGCCTCCAGGTACCTCTGTCTCTGTTATCTGGCCACTGAAGGGAGAGCACTTAAGCCAATTTGCAGGAGACCACAGTTTTCCAGAGGTCAGAGACAGAAACCACCAAGGCATCTTGTTTAAAGAATTACATCAAAAAATAAAAGAAAGAACAGGGAGGGAAGGGAAGGGAAACCTAATAAACACACCCATCCTAAAGCTTGATTCCAAGATTTATGACAGAATCAGACAAAACTAAATTGAAATAGTACATGTGAAAACTGGGCAACCTGAAAATAAGTTGACTTTTCTAGAGACTAAAGAACAAATCGTTGCACAAACACATACCTTTTTAAACTGAAAATCATTCCAGAATTAACTTCATGGACATAAATATGAATATTAGCATCTCATAAATACTATTTGTAATTTTATCCTTGAGCAATATAGTGAAGAGACGAATTCTAAGCAAAATTATTAGTAGGAATTAAAGTTAAGTGGGCGTATTCCACTTTGACATCCTTCCTTCTCCAGTTATTTACCACCTATATGATTAGGGGCTTCCACCACCCTTATTCTCTGGAATAACACAGAGATCTTGCCATTTTCTTTACCCAAAACTTCTCAGATGTTGGACCAGTTAGGTGACCAAGTATTATTATTATTAACTTTTTTTTTTTTTTTTTTTTTGGAGTTTTTTTGGAGACAGGGTCTTACTCTGTCACCCAGGCTGGAATGCAGTGGTGCAATCTCAGCTCACTGCAGCCTGCACCACCCAGGTTCAAGCTATCCTCCTGCCTCAGCCTCCTGAGCAGGCCTCCTCACTCAGCTGGGACTGCAGGTATGTGCCACCATGCTTGGCTAATTTTTGTATTTTTAGTAGAGGCAGGGTTTCACCATGTTAGCCAGGCTGGTCTCAAATTCCTGACCTCTGGTGATCCACCTGCCTCGGCCTCCCAAAGAGCTGGGATTACAGGTGTGACCACCACACCTGACTGGTGATCAAGTATTTTAATATATCATGAACTAATAGGTTTTATGTATTAACTCTCTCAGTGAGGTTTTCATTTTTACTGGGAATTTTTATGAACATAATACCCTAATTTAAAATAGAGACTCATGGTGAGAGCTGTGGGCACCAGCAAAGACAGCTCAGAAGATATTTGTTAGCAGGGGTACCACAGGGCAGAGGATATTTGTTAGCAGGCGTACCTTTCAATGACCCTCAAATGATAGCCCTAGAATGATGCAGATGCTAAACCACAAGCAACTTCTCCTCTGTCTACAGAGCCCTGTAGAAATTGATAGCCTTGCGCTGTGCTGTGCTGTACTATGTCAATTTGGGTAAGCTGAGAACTCTGAAGCTTCCAAGTCAAAGTTAGCCAAAAGAGGAACTTGTATAGGATTTGGAAGACAGAGGTGCAGCCGCAGTCTTGACTCTTGGAAAGTAGTTGCACACTTCTCCCTGGTCCTACTGCGGCACCTGGGTGTCCTTGCCTTCTCAGATTAGGCAACACGGATTTCCCTGCCAGCTCTCCCTTACCCATCGTGGCCAGTACTTCAAACACACTGGCTAGTGACTCCTTCTCTGATCCTCCAACTCCTCCTCTGGACCTTACTTCCCCAGTTCCTCCCACATTTGTGACCTATAAGAAGTCTCCTATTTCCATGATACTCATAGGGCCTCTGCTTGCTGGCTGAACCCTGACTGATACAGTTCCCGGCAGAGAGCTTCAGAGAAGCCATATCCTACAAGGCTGTGCACAGGTGCATGAATCATAGCCAAAAGTTATCTCCTGGTACAAGTACTAGAATCAAACTTAAACCTACATTATTTGTCTGACTCTTTGATTTGTATTGTGCATGTAAAAGGTAATTTACAATTTATATTTTCAAATTGTTTATTTTATCATTTTTAAAGCTGAACTTGATTTTCAATATGTGCTTTCTATATATCAGCTAAATTAATGAGGTTACAGACGCAAGTTTCAAAAAACAAATCACTAATAGAGCAACCATCAACAATCACCTTGAAACCCCAAGCTAGACAGACCATATCAAATATCCTGTTAAGTGAGGGTACTAGGTCATGAATATTTACAGTTTCTGAACAAAATCAATATTATTCCTAAGTCAGAGATTGAAATACTCTAGATCTCAGGACAGAGTGCTCAGGACAGATGCAGACCCCAAAGTTTATCCAACATAAGATTTTGAACAAGTGTGTTTAACTTAATTACCTAGCACATATGAACTATGGGCCAAAGGTCTAATCACATTCCCACTAAAATCAGTGTTTAACTTACAGCCTCCACGTGTCATGATAACAGGATTGAATCAATTATGTATCAACATTGATGCTGATCAGAATTAAGTATACCATTTTGAGTTGTTCACTAGTTCCACTAAAATCATGTTTTGAAACTCAAGCCTTAAATAAGTATATTAGTCTGCTAAGACTGCCATACAAATACCACAGACTAGTGGCTTAAATAATAAAATTTATTTTATCACAGATCTGGAAGATAAAAGTCCAAGATACCAGCAGGGTAGGTTTCTGGCAAGTCCTCTCTTCCTGGCTTGCAGGTGATGTCCTCTCACTGTGTCCTCACATAGCCTTTTCCCCGTACATGCATGCTCCTGATGTCTCATTTTCTTCTTATGGCACCAGTCCTGTTAGATTAGGGCCCCACCCTGATGACCTCATTTAACTTTCATTACTTCCTTGAAGGCACTATCCCAAATATAGTTACAATAGGAGTTGGCGCTTCCACATATGAACTTGGAGAGGATACAATTCAATCCACAATGGCAAGAGATACTGACAAAAAGAAAATTTATTTGAATACATGCCTTATATGTCCATGACTCAAGCTTGAGTCATATCTAATGCTCATATGCCAAGCAGAGATACTGTCTACTCACAACTGCTATTATACTTGGAAATGACTTGCACAGATACCAAGTTGTAATTTTTTTTTTAATTTGGAAATACTTGTGATGGGTGAACGGAGGGGCTGAGAAAAGGGCGAAAGCATACACAATGCAGCAGGAAGCAAATTTGCAAAGAAAAGTAGAAAGTCAGGCGCTGGCTAGTACATGGATGGCACAGGATTACAAATAGATAATAAGGAGGACCTGGAGATAAAGGAAAAGTAATCATGTATGTGTGCGTGTGTGCACGAATGCTGCTTATGAAGCACTAGGGTCAGGGAATTGAGAGGTAAACATCCAAAGATGTAGACTAATCTGCCTATAGATGCTGCCTTTGGGCCTGATGCTTGTAACAGGTCCATTCAGATTTGGATGGGGGCAGGGTCACAAGTTACAATGGAAAGGTAACCCACTCATAAGAAAGCTGTGAAGACTACAAGTACTCTTAAAGGGACACCTGTTTCCAGCATTTGCCATGCATGACCACAAACTGGAACTTCAGAAGGGAAAAAAAACTTTTGCCACGAATTTTATCCCATTTACTATAAGTTTGAAAAAAATAATATCAAAGAAATGCATCGGTATATACCGTAATGAGAGAATTCCAGCTGCAATTTTTTCTTCAGAGTAAACTGATTTTTTATCCCATCTTTAAAATATTCGAAGCTAGAAAAATAACTGTAATATGCAGAGCATTTCTTGTTTGCTGTTAATATCAAGTGGTTATAGAGTGCTCAAAATTGCACAAGCCATGCAGACAAAGAACAATTTCCACCTTTGGAAAAGCAAAAACATTTTTAAGAACATAATTGAATAGCACAAATAAAAGAAGCAAACTTATCTCAAGTTGCTCAGGAGTCAGATTACATCTGCAAAATCAAAATTATATTACAATTTTCTTGTCTGATTTTTAATTTGCTCTAAGCCAAATAAACATGAATAATGAGAAAGAAATCTCAGCTTAGGAGCTGATGACATCGTAAACCATACAAAGGAGACTTGGTTGGTTTCTGTCATAAAATTCCATCATAAAATCACACCTGCATGAAAAAAGTTTTCTTGCCAGTTTCTGTCTTTTCCCCTCAAAATAGCCATCCCTGCCAATAGACATTCAGTTAAGTGCCTGGGACTATCTATTGTTAGGGCTTATCAGCAGTCAAAAATCATTCAAATATATTTCCTGCACCTTTCCAAAGCTATAAACAAAAGTTTTACGCTAGCTCCTACTGAACAAAAGGATTTGGGCTCAAATAACAGCAGTCAGGATTTAGGTTAGATAGAAAATAGTATTTGGTGGCTGGGCACGTTGGCTCACATCTGTAATCCTAGCACTTTGGGAGGTTGAGGCAGGCAGATCACAAGGTCAGGAGTTCGAGAACAGCCTGGTCGATATGGTGAAACCCTGTCTCTACTAAAAATACAAAAATTAGCTGAGCATGGTGGCTCATGCCTGTAATCCCAGCTACTTGAGGGGCTGAGGCAGGAGAATCACTTGAACCCGGGAGGCGGAGGTTGCAGTGAGCCGAGATCATGCCATTGCACTCCAGCCTGGGCAACAAGAACAAAACTCTGTCTCAAAAAAAATAAAAAAAAGAAAGAAAGAAATTAGTATTTGGTGATAAAGGAAGTTAAGAACAGAAAGGGTTATACTGAGAGAAACTAGAGCCCATCTCTGAAACTGTTTGGAAACGATATGTATTTTTCTCCAGGATCTCCTAAATCAAGAGCATGGTAAGTGTAGGGCTTTGTATATTAAAAAACATAACTACTTATTGGTTTACTAATTATCAAATCCTACAATTCTATGATTAAATTAGAAAAGGACCACAGGGGGAGGACTCTCAGTCTTCATTCCTATTATTTCATGAAATGCAAGTCCTTTCACATCTTTATTACCATTTTTCCATTAATCAAAGCCACCCATAAATGTCATCATTACCAAGTTGGTAATAGAACTTAAAGAATAATAGAAAGATTTTGGGTTTCAGTTCCAACATAATTCTGTAAGCTCTGTGATCTTGGACACAATAAATCAAGTACTCTGAGCTTCAAATCATTTGTGAGTAAAATAATGTCTTTCCTACCTACATCATAAGCTTACCATAAGGGTCACATGCAATAACATCTGTAAAAGTGCTTTGACGACTGTAAAACATTAATCAATGATGGTGTTATTATCATTTATGTCAAGTAGGCTGTAGAATTGCATTCAATTCACAGAAAAGAAGATTTCTTTCAGTCAGTAGGAATATAGAATGCAGATGCCCAAAATGGTATACAAACACCAAGATGGGGCAGGGAATGGAAACCAACTAAAATGTTTACTCAAGTTTTTCTTGAACAGATGTAAACCACAAGGTCTCTGCCATACTTCATCTTCTCTGGGTCTCCTGTGTTTTAGGAGACAGGTTTTTCGCCCTCAGTATTTTTAGTCCTTGAGGTGGCTTTCTGCCACTTTTGCTACACTGAGAATCACTGTGTTAAAGCCTGCTGACATCCAGCTCTCAGGAGTCTAGACACTTGTTCTACCTTAGAGAACATAGAATATGAATCATGATTCTCTTTAGTATCCTGTCTTAGGCCCATGAGAGTTTAAATTTAAATTCTGAATGTAGGCTGGCCTGTCATTGCTCTGTGGTGCATTGTTAATGTAGGAGACTTTTAACTTTTTGAAGGCAGTGACATGGCAAAATAAACTTTCTTTTAAGTAGGAGATAACCAAAAACTCAAAGATATCAGAGAAAGTCGTATGGAAGTTTATAAAGAATTATAGAACATTTATGCTACATGTTTGTCATAATAATTAAAATTACTTCAAGGTGCCTTACAAATACAAAAACCCTAAATAGTAATTGCAAAAACAGATAAGTGTTTGATGACAGATATGGAGAAAAGATAAAGTGTAGCGAATAAGTTCTCTTTTCTTTTGAATTCTAATGTAACAGAAAAGAATTGTAAAGTCCAAAGAGGCATTCATATTTCAAAACTCAGCTAAATTTTACCCAGGGACATAACCAAGTATGATATGGTTTACTTTGTGGCTGCCTTCTTCACAAATTCATGGAGTCTATTTTTATGCTTTGACCTGTTAAAACAATATAAAGCTTGAAATTGCACTAAATCTCTCCAATAGTTAAAAGTGGCATCCTTAAAACTGATATGGTTTTGTGGTAGCATAGATGATTCAATTCTTATGTGTACAATTTGTAATGAAAATATTTGAACCTCGACTGCTCGAATTGTCAATTGCATGTAAACAAACCAAAAAGAATTCAAGATTAATTTTATATTTCATAGAGCAATTCAGTTCTTCAATTTCCCATGTCTGTTCCTTGGACAGAGGTCTGGCTTACTTATTTTGCTTTTGTTTTTCAAACACTGAGGTTATGGCCTGTCCCTTATTAAAATATGTGTGCTCCTGAAAGCCAGTAAACAAACCTGTACTTATGGTATGTTGGGCTTCACACTCTGGTAGGCTGCAGCAGACACAGAAGATGGTCCCCACATAGAAATCAGTCAAAACCAAGCCTATAGATATTTAAGTGCTAAATCATTCCACACAATACAAATGCTCTTGGAAACAGAGGCAAGAACACTGATGTTTGGAATGGGTCAGGATAATCCCCCTGGAAGACAGGACTTGAGTTGACATTTGAAACGTGACTTAGGATTCAGAGGAAAAGATACTAGGTTTTCAAGGTGGGGAAAGATCATAACTAAATTCTGGGAAGAAATCAGTCAGAAGTCTGCTGACTACATATAAGGGATGATGTTAAAAAGTAATGATTGATTCATTTGGCTAGGTAGAAATCATTTTATAGAATCTCAGTAACCTGACAAAGAAGTCAGGCTTGATAAGCAAAGGGAAGCCATTAGGATAGTTCTTGAAGGAGGTGCATTTAAGGAATCTTCAGATGGTGATTATAAGCATAAGATTGAGTGGAGATGACACAAAAGCCGGGACATCCATTTGGAAACACACAAATCACAAAGAATCCCATCAGAATAAGAAAGAAAATATATGACTCAATATCTGGAAGGGAATCTACTAACTAATTTAAACTCCTTCTTTTTTCAAAGGTAGAAGCTAGGACTTAGAATGATTATATACTTTGTACAAGTTGATTAACTTCCCAGTTAACAGCAGAATGAGGAATGAAACCTAAATTTCGGAACACCTAGAAATTTTCACTGGAGGAATTTTGAAGAAAGACATTACAGAACATGATAATAGGCAAGTTTACCAATAACAATAAAGAGGAAAAGTATAAGCTTACCTCTACTGCTTAGAGACTAGAGGTGGCTGTCTTAGTGCCACAATTAATAGTGAGAAAGTTAAGAAAATTATGTTGGAGGAAAAGCTGACGAGTTAGAATTAGATTAAGTTGGATTTCAGGTGATGGTATAATATCTAGGTAGACACGTCCTACAACAATTGGAAATAAGGACATGCTCAAGGCTGAGAGCACAGTTTTATAATTTCTGCCCAGAACTCTCTTCGGAACTCTAATATCAGCATATATCAAACCACTCATCTGACACTGGCACTTCCAATTTAGATTGGCCAAAACTAAATTCATTATCTTTATTTTCTGTCTTGGTTAGAATCATGATCCATGCCATTCATTTTCACTGGGTAAATACTTGTTATCACTGAAGTCAGAAACCTGGAACTCATCTTTACCCCTTTCTTTTACTTCATTGACTGCAGCCAATCACTGACCAAATCCTGGTTGATTTTTTCTCCTTAATATTTATGACAATAGTCTCTTATCTGGCTCCACTGTCTCTGGCCTGGATCCCATGTTAGCTTTCTTCCATACAACTATTAGGATAATCTTCTGAAATGCAAATCGCATTATTCTGTTGTACCTGTAATTGTAATTCTTTATTATTTTCCTTGTCTGTATAGAGCTTAAGCCCCTCTCCCTCATAATCTTACCCTTATTTCCTTCTCATGAGTTCCCACCAATAGGAATATATGGAATTGTCTACATAGTCTATCTTGCTGCATTTAAATATCTTTGATTGGGCAACTATCTCCACCTGAAATCCCTTCTCTTCACATTTCCCCTGCTTATACTCTACGTTCCTTCTAGCTAGTGAACAACTATCTATATTTCAATACTGAACCCAAATATGACCATCTTTATATAACCTTTCCTGATCATGCCTCATCCAGTAGATTTAATCAACCTCTTCTTTGTGTCTTCTTTGTACAAAACCCATGTCACTGTATTGCAAGAGTATTTGAATGTCTATAATATCTTGAATGCCTCTTCTAGACTGGATAGCTTTTGAGAACAGAAACCATATTCTATTCACCACTGTATCTCCTGAAAGAGATCCTGGTCCACAGTATGTACTTCATAAGGGTCTGCATTTATGTATTATGTAGACACTTGAGAATTATCTGAATAAAGGCAACACTTGAATGAGACCAGAAATGAAAATTTTCCAAGTGGGTTGATTCAGAGACCTGGATGATATTTAAGGTCCAAGGACAGCTAAAGAAGCCATTAAAAAGAGAATAAATGACAAATTTTGGCCTGGTGTGGTTGTTCATATCTATAATCCTAGCACTTTGGGAAACCAAGGAAAGAGGATGGCTTGAGGCTAGAAACTGAAGACCAGCCTGAACAACATATTGAGACCTCATCTCGCCAAAATAAAAATAAATTAGCCTACCATGGTGGCATATGCCTATAGTCACAGCTACTCAGATGGCTGTGGCAGGAGGATCTATTGAGCCTAAGAGTTCAAGGTTACAGTAGCTATGATTGCACTGTCCTCTAGCCTGGGCAATAAAGCAAGATTCTGTTTAAAAAAAGAAAAAAAGATAACTTTCAAAAAAGCCAAGGAAGAAAAGTTGTTTTAAGAAGGAATCGGAAAAAATCAAGGAAACTTCTTTTAATTATCAAAAGACATTTGTATTACTGTTACTACATCATTGAAAAACTGAAGACAATGTAAGCCTCCAAAATAAGGCACACTAACATATTGTTTTGAGAGAATATTGTGATGCCAATAAATGGTTCAAATAACATATAGGCAGATAAATGCTTATATAAAACAATGCTAAATGAAAAAGTAGAAAGCAGTGTTATACAACTCACTGATCACAACTGTATAAAGATATAGAAGCCCAAATTAAAAAGCAGAAGATGGAATAAGCATAGCTGCTGTATTAGAAGAAAGGAATTCAATAGATTTTTCTGAAGTACTTATGTTTCATTTAAATGCTTAATATTTAAAATCATTACTGTTAGTATTGAATATAATTAAACATTCAAACAGCTATTTATAAGTAAAATCATTCCTTATATGGGCTTGGTAATTACTACTCAAAAGTTCATAGCACTGGTTTCTTTTATAAAAAGAACTAAACCATTTGTGACAAAAATTATCAAGCTATAATGTCTTGGCTTCATGAGTTCAAATTTTTATGTTTTGTGCTTTGTTTTTAATAAGATATGCCTGCACTGACTAACATAGTGTTATTTTATGTCTTTAATGGTCCTGTCTTTGAAATACAGATCACTGGGACTTGACTTCCCAGTTCCTCTTCTGGACTAAAATTTCCTAATGTTCTTTTTAAGTCACTTGTATACTAGGTCAATCAATAAACATGTATGGAAGCTCTAACTATTTGGAGTAAATGTGTTCAGTACACCAAGTTCCTTTATTTCTGATCAGACACCTACCCAGGGTCATCTTTACTTCCTTGGGATATTAAGGACGATGGAGGGAGGTTAGAGTATAGATAATAGGTTTAAATAGGAGAGCCAAATTATAATGCTCCAGGCAGGCATGGTAAATTAATGAATCAAATCAAGCTTGAGAGCACATGCCTATCCATAAGAGAGCAGTAGTTACTCAATTTTGTGACAGGCTGCTCTGAGGAAATGCCAACCCAATATTGCTGGAGCTTCATATTAAGCAAGAGAGTTTAAAAATCTAGATTTGTCTGTGCAATCTCCTCATTTTAAATATCTGCTGAGTGAACTATGAGATTAGAGAGTAACTGAGGCCTGCATCCCTAGCTGAGCCTAATTACAGTAGTGGTCATACATTGAAGGTCACAGCTTGGAGACAGATTTTATTTCACTTATGCAGTTTTTTAAAAATGTTGAGCTTCTGCTCCCTTCCACACACTGAGTGAGGCAAAAGATTAGTATGGGTTATTAAGAATGCAGTGATCAGACAGAATGTTCCTCTGGTCACTCTCCTAAAGAAAGTTCACCGGGAAAACCAGAGAGAGGCCCAGTCAAAAAACTGTAAGGACTACTTTGTGCAATGTCATAGAAGCCAAAGAGCACAGGATTCTAGTGATAGATTTGAACTTGGAAGTTATGATTAACATTAGAAAGAAGCATTTTGATGAGTCCTAGGACACAGGAAAAAGAACATAGAGTAGAGAAATAAATGGGAGAAAAGGAATTAAATGCAGCAAATATGGACCACTCTTGTGAGAATTTTAATAAGAAGGGGAATGGGTAGATTAAATGGTAGCTATAGGGTAACATAAGGAAAGAATTTATCTTAAAGATTTTTAAGAATGATAAAAATTTAAGCAGGTTTGTAGGGCAAGAAGAAGAAACCATTAAAGGGCAAGGGGTTGATGTAGAATGAATGTTGAAGATTCAGGAGACAGAATGGAAGAAGCTGGGGGATGCAGGAGTAGCTATGTCAGGGCCCAGGTGGAAACAATTGGTCTTGAACAGGATGAAACAATCATTATCTTATGAGAATAAACAAAATTGTATAAAAATTGAGGAGAGATGGGAGGCAAGTATCTACATGGGACAGGGGCAAGAAAATGGTGTCAATTTTTTCTCAATACTTATCTCTTCTCTATAGAATTGTGATGGACCACATATGAGCCTGAAAAACTTATCTTTCCATCCAGCCAAAGGCCATGCATTCAGGTCCACACTCCCTTTCTCTTAAACCCACACCCTGAGATTGGCACCATAGATCTTACAATTTCTATGGAAAGAGAAGAAAGAAAAATGAATAAATTTTCATTTCCTCTGACACTGAAGTAGAATTGACATAAAACACCAACCCTGAGTTTTCTTTTCTAATTGGCCAGCCAAGAGTACCAGTATTGGTACAAGTCAACCCCTAGACCTCATCTGCTAAGTATGATAAAGAAAAAAAAGCATCTTCAGAAGAAAGTTTTCAAAGAGATCCAAGAGAAGAAATATTGTCCAGTTCCAGCACTTTCCACATCCTCTATACTGCTTCTACTAAATAAAGCTCAAGCTTTTAGTGGGAGAATCTTAATGGGATCTTAGTTTTCCTACAACTAATAAGAAAACCTTTTCCCTGGAAAGGGACAAAGAGCATAACATATTGAACTACTTGACATATTCACTCTTTGAAATAGTTAATTTGAAAATATCTTTTGAGATAAAGATTTATAGGTCTGGAAATAATGACATTTACCTGAATCCAAATCTCTCCACAAATGCTCTTTTAAACAAAATAAATAAAATTAACAAGGAATATAAACAAAACTGCATATGGCCCACCTACATTGCTCAGAGACAGAGAATGCCATGAACTTAAAATTACCATAAAAAAGGAAATTAACACCACATTCCAACAAAGCTCCCCAACCATTGCAAGCTTATGAATTTGAAGAGTGGAGAAGGGGAAATATAAGAGACTCCGTGGAAAAGAGAAGAAAACAGAGAACTGAGACTAAGCAGACAAAATTACTCCCAGAAAAAGAAAATCTAAAAACAAGTCATAAAATGCTGAAAAATAAGACTTGGCAGTTCATAGCACTAGCTGCAGGGAAGGGACTTAGAAGTAAGTAGGACAGAGCATAAAAATATCCAAGAAGCATGCTTGTATGGGAGAATTACATAAGTAGAGAAAAGATGGTGCCTCTGAGAGGCATGACCCCTTATTTCTTGAAGAAAAATAAAGAAAAAGGAAGAAAATACTTAAAATTTTTCAGAAAAAAAAAAAAGAGAAAAAGTAAACACCAATACCTCCACTACCAACATCTTTGATTAAAGAGATGGCACATTACTGTACTTCAGGAAAGGGCACTTTTGGATTTGGAACCCTATCAAAAATATGCCTCAAAATAGAAAAATTATGACTAACTCCATACAAAGCTACTGTGTAAGGAAAAGAGAAAATGCATTTCACCTGTTGAAAATTCTTCCCCTCCTCTCAGAAAGAAAAGCCATGAGGCAAAAGAGTACAATACAATACTCCCAACTGAATTAAATAGCATTAAATGAGCATTTTGAAATTTTTTTAGAAACTAAATGTAAAAATTCAAAAACTAAAAACATTTTTTTAATAAAAGGAAACTTGCAGGGAAAATATGCATAGGAGGTGATAAAACACAGAAAGAAGTAGAAGTAAAAGGCAAACCATCTCAGAAAAGAAGAATAAATTACATAATGCCAAAAAGAATACATTTACATATGTATTTAATTAGAGATGATGAAAGGGGAGAATGACAACCAAGAGAATGAAAATAAGATTTTTTAAAAAGAAGTAAAAGAGAAAAATGCTTAAAAGAAAAAAATAGGAAGGAAGAGGGTCCAACATACATGTAATAGGAGTGCCTGAAAATGAAGCACAAAACAATAAAACAGAACAAACATTTTAAAATATAATCAAGAAAAACTTTCTAGAAATAAAAAATAACTTAAATGTCATACCTGGAAAATTCCCAGTTAGGCATAATGACCCACACTTGTAAACCCAACATTGCAGAAGCCTGAGGACAAAGGATCACTTAAGGCTAGGAGTCTGAGACCTGGGAAAAATAGCAAGGCTCTATCTCTAAAAGAAATTTTAAATATTAGCTGGGTGTGGTTGCTCATGCCTGTAGTCCCAGCTACTTGGGAGATTGAACCAGGAGGATCACTTAAACCCAGGATTTATGGTCAGTGATTTATGGTCATGCCACAGCACTCAACTCTAGGCAATGGAGCAAGACCCTATCTCAAGCCCTTCCAATGCCCCCAGCAAAGAACATTCCCACTGTATACATGGAAAAACTGAACAAAACAGTCCTATTAAAACTACTGGACTTTATAAAAAAGAAAAAATAAACATGCAAGAACACTTGGAAAGTATTGAAAGAAAAAGCTATAAGAGGATACGAGCCATACTAGATGTTGCCATAAACAATAGAACAGTGTAGTACTGGTGACTGAATACACAGGCAGACCAATGGACTAGAATAAAAAGTCAAGGAACAAAATTATACGTGAACATTTTTCTTTGTTAAAGACGTGATCAAGTATTTGATAAAATATTTTATAAAGATGGTTTCTCAAATTACTAGGGTAAAGATAAATTGAATGTTTTAATAAATTGCATTGGAACAATTAATATCCATTTAAAAAAGATAAAATTTAATTCATTACTGACACAAACAACAAAACAAAATGAAACAACATAAATATTAGAAGAAAACACATTAACTTCTATAACCTGGCTGTAAGGAAAGACTTTATAACCATTACTCAA
The DNA here is from genome assembly GCF_001604975.1 of Cebus imitator. NCBI lineage: Eukaryota > Metazoa > Chordata > Mammalia > Primates > Cebidae > Cebus > Cebus imitator. The sequence continues at coordinate 160,233 of NW_016107431.1, read as the reverse complement.
AATCTGAACATAATTCAAGAAAAACTGATATCTTTAACTACATAGAAATAAAAATATTTTCTTGACATAAAACACCACAAACAAAATAGAAAGACAAGTGACAAATTGGGAGAAAGATCTGTGAGATAATAGTGCAGGGAAAGAGTTAGTATTTCTTTTTTTTTTTTTAATTGTACTTTAGGTTCTGGAGTACATGTGCAGATCATGCAGGATTGTTGCATAGGTACACACATGGCAATGTGGTTTGCTGCCTCCATTCCCCTCATCACCTACATCTGGCATTTCACCCCATGTTATCCCTCCCTGACCTCCCCCACCTCTGCTGTTCCTCCCTTGGCCTCCCACAACAGACCCCAGTGTGTGGTGCTCCCTTCCCTGTGTCCATGTGTTCTCATTGTTCAACACCCACCTATGAGTGAGACCATGCAGTGTTTGATTTTCTGTTCTTCTGTCAGTTTCCTGGGAATGATGGTTTCCAGATTCATCCATGTCCCTACAAAGGACATGAGCTCATCGTTTTTTATGACTGCATAGTATTCCATGGTGTATATGTGCCACATTTTCCTTGTCCAGTCTATCATTGATGGGCATTTGGGTTGGGTCCAGGTCTTTGCTATTGTAAACAGTGCCACAATGAACATGTGTGCACATGAGTCTTTATAATACAATGATTTACAATCCTTTGGGTGTATACCCAGTAATGAGATTGCTGGGTCAAATGGAGTTTCTATTTCTAGGTCCTTGAGGAAGTGCCACACTGTCTTCCCCAATGGTTGAACTAGTTTACACTCCCACCAACAGTGTAAAAGTGTTCCTATATCTCCACATCCTCTCCAGTATCTGTCTCCAGATTTTTTAATGATTGCCATTCTAACTGGCCTGAGGTGGTATCTCAATGTGGTTTTGATTTGCATTTCTCTATTAATCAGTGATGATAAGCATTTTTTTCATATGTTTCTTGGCCTCATATATGTCTTCTTTTTGAAAAGTGTCTGTTTTGGATGAGTTTGTTTTTGGATGAGTTTGTTTTTTTTCTTGTAAATCTGTTTTAGTTCTTTGTAGATTCTGAATATTAGCCCTTTGTCAGATGAGGAGATTGCAAAAATTGTTTCCCATTCTGTTGGTTGCTGGTTCACTCTAATGATTGTTGCTTTTGCTGTAAAGAAGCTCTGGAGTTTAATTAGGTCCCATTTGTCTATTTTGGTTTTTGTTGCCAATGCTTTTGGTGTTTTAGTCATGAAGTCATTGCCTGTGCATATGTCCTGAACGGTTTTGCCTAGGTTTTCTTCTAGGGTTTTTATGTTGTTAGGTCTTATATTTAAGCCTTTAATCCATCTGGAGTTAATTTTAGTGTAAGTTGTCAGGAAGGGGTCCAGTTTCTGCTTTCTACACACAGCTAGCCAGGTTTACCAACACCATTTATTAAACAGGGAATCCTTTCCCCATTGCTTGTTTTTGTCAGGTTTGTCAAAGATCAGATGTTGTAGATGTGTGGCATTGCCTCCAGGGCCTCTGTTCTCTTCCATTGGTCTATATCTCTGTTTTGATACCAGTACCACACTGTTTTGAATACTGTAGCCTTGTAGTATAGTTTGAAATCAGGTAGCATGATACCTCCAGCTTTGTTCTTTTTGCTTAGGATTGTCTTGGCTATGCAGTCTCCCTTTTGGTTCCATATGAAGTTTAACGTGGATTTTTCCAGTTCTGTTAAGAAGGTCGTTGGTAGCTTGATGGGGACAGCATTGAATCTATAAATTACTTTGGGATATATGGCCATTTTCATGATACTGATTCTTCCTAACCATGAGCATGGAATGTTTCTCCATCTGTTTATAATCTCTCTTATTTCCTTGAGCAGTGGTTTGTAGTTCTCCTTAAAGAGGTCCTTTACATCCTTTGTTTGTATTCCTAGGTATTTTATTCTCTTTGTAGCAATTGTGAGTGGGAGTTTGCTCATGCTTTGACTCTCTGTTAGTCTGTTATTGGCGTATAGAAATGCTTGTGATTTCTGCACATTGATTTTGTATCCTGAGACTTTGCTGAAGTTGCTTATCAGTTTCAAGAGATTTTGGGCTGAGATGATTGGGCTTCTAAATATACCATCATGTCATCTGCAAATAGAGACAATTCTACTTCCTCTTTTCCTAATTGAATATTCTTAATTTTTTTGCTTGCCTAATTGCTCTGGCTAGAACTTCCAATACTATATTGAATAGGAGTGGTGAAAGAGGGCACCCTTGTCTAGTGCCAGATTTCAAAGGGAATACTTCCAATTTTTGCCCATTCAGTATGATATTGGCTGTAGGTTTGTTGTAAATAGCTTTTATCATTTTGAGATACGTTCTTTTGATACCTAGTTTATTGACAGGTTTTAGCATAAAGCGCTGTTGAATTTTGTCGAAGGCCTTCTCTGCATCTATTGAGATAATCACGTGGTTTTTGTCTTTGGTTCTGTTTATGTGGTGGATTATGTTTATAGATTTGCATATGTTGAACCAGCCTTGCATCCCTGGAATGAAGCCTACTTGATCGTGATGGATAAGCTTTTTGATGTGCTGTTGCAATTGGTTTCCCAGTATTTTATTGAAGATTTTTGCATCTATGCTCATCATGGATATTGGCCTGAAGTTTTCTTTTTTTGTTGAGTCTCTGCCAGGTTTTGCTATCAGGATGATGTTGGTCTCATAAAATGATTTGGGAAGGATTTCTTCTTTTTGGATTGTTTGGAATAGTTTCAGAAGGAGTGGTACCAGCTCCTCTTTGTACATCTGGTAGAATTCAGCTGTGAACCCATCTGGACCTGGACTTTTTTTTGTTGGTAGGCTATTAATTGCTGCCTCAACTTCAGCCCTTGTTACTGGTCTATTCAAGGTTTCAACTTCTTCCTGGTTTAGGCTTCGGAGGGTGCAAGGGTCTAGGAATTTATCCATTTCTTCCAGGTTTACTGGATTATGTGCATAGAGTTGTTTGTAGTAATCTCTGATTGCAGATTGTTTTTCTGTGGAATCGGTGGTGATATACCCTGTATCATTTTTTGTTACATCTATTTGATTCTTCTCCCTTTTCCTTTTTATTGATCTGGCTAGTGGTCTGTCTATTTTGTTGATCTTTTCAAAAAGCCAGCTCCTGAATTTATTGATTTTTTGAAGGGCTTTTTGTGTCTCTATCTCCTTCATTTCTGCTCTGATCTTAATTATTTCTTGTCTTCTGCTAGCTTTTGAGTTTTGTTTTTTTTTTTATCTTTGTCCTCTAGCTCTTTCAATTTTAACAATGGGGTGTCGATTTTAGATCTTTCCTCCCTTCTCATGTGGGCATTTATTGCTACAAATTTCCCTCTAGACACAGCTTTAAATGTGTCCCAGAGATTCTGGTACATTATGTCTTGTTCTGGTTGGTTTCAAAGAACATCTTTATCTGCCTTCATTTCACTTTTTATCCAGTTGACATTCAGGTGCCAGTTGTTCATTTTCCATGAAGCTGTGCAGTTCTGAGTTAGTTTCTTAATTCTGAGTTCTAATTTGATTGCACTGTGGTCTGAGAGACTGTTTGTTATGATTTCCGTTTTTTGCATTTGCTGAGCAGTGATTTCCTTCCAATTATGTGGTCAATTTTAGAGTGGATGCAATGCAGTGCTGAGAAGAATGTATATTCTGTGGATTTGCAGTGGAGATCTCTGTAGATGTCTATTAGGTCCACTTGGTCCAGATCTGAGTTCAAGTCCTGGATATCCTTGTTAATTTTATGTCTTGTTGATCTGTCTAATATTGACAGTGGAGTTAAAGCCTCCCACTATGACTGTGTGGGAGTCTAAGTCTCCTTGCAGGTTATTAAGAACTTGCTTTATGTATCTAGGTGCTCTTTTATTGGGTGCATATATATTTAGGATTGTTAGTTCTTCTCGATGCATTGATCTTTTTACCATTATGTAATGTCCTTCTTTGTCTCTTTTGATCTTTGTTGGTTTAAAGTCCATTTTATCAGAGACGAGGATTGCAAATCCTGCTTTGCTTTTTTTTGCTCTCCATTTGCTTGGTAAATCTTCCTCCATCCTTTATTTTGAGCCTATATGTGTCCTTGCATATGAGATGGGTTTCCTGAATACAGCACACTGATGGATCTTGACTTTTTATCCAATTTGCCAGTCTGTGTCTTTAGATTGGGGCATAGCCCATTTACATCTAAGGTTAATATTGTTATGCATGAATTTGATCCTGCCACTTTGATGCTATCTGGATATTTTGCCCGTTAGTCAACGCATTTTCTTTTTCTTCATTGTGTCAATGGTCTTTACCATCTGGTACATTTTTGGAGTGGCTAGTACTGGTTGTTCCTTTCCATGTTTAGTGCTTCTTTCAGGAGCTCTTGTAAGGCAGGCCTGGTGGTGACGAAATCTCTCAGCAATTGCTTGTCCATAAAGGATTTTCTTTCTCCTTCACTTATGAAGCTTAGTTTGGCTTGATATGAAATTCTAGGTTGACAGTTCTTTTCTTAAGGATATTGAATATTGGCCCCCATTCTCTTCTGGCTTGTAGGGTTTTTGTGGAGAGATCCACTGTGAGTCCAATGGGCTTCCCTTTGTGGGTAACCCGACCTTTCTCTCTGTCTTCCCTTAGCATTTTTTCCTTCATTTCAACCCTGGTAAATCTGACAATTATATGTCTTGGGGTTGCTTTTCTTGAAAAATAACTTTGTGGTGTTCTCTCTATTTCCTGAAGTTGAATGGTGGCCTGGCTTTCTAGGTTGGGAAAGTTCTCTTGGATAATATCCTGAAGAGTGTTTTCCAGCTTGGATTCGTTCTCTCCATCACATTCAGGTACAGCTATGAAATGTAGATTTGGTCTTTTCACATAGTCCCATATTTCTTGGAGGTTTTGTTCATTTCTTTTTACTCTTTTTTTCTCCATTCTTGCCTTCTCGTTTTATTTCATTGAGTTGATCTTCGACCTCTGTTATATCCTTTCTTCTGCTTGGTCAATTTGCCTATTGAAGCTTGTGTATGTTTCACAAAGTTCTCATGCTGTGTTTTTCAGCTCCATCAAGTTGTTTATATTCTTCTCTAAGTTGTTTATTCTAGTTAGCATCTCATCTAACCTTTTTTCTACGTTCTTAGTTTCTTTGCATTGGGTTACCACATGTTCTTCTAGCTCTGTGAAGTTTGTTATTATCCACCTTCTGAAGCTTGTTTCTGTCAATTCATCAGATTCATTGTCCATCCATCTTTGATCCCTAGCTGGTGAGGAGTTGTGATCCTTTGGAGGAGAGATGTTCTGGTTTTTGGTGTTTACATCCTTCTTGCTCTGGTTTCTTCCCATTTTAGTGGCTTTATCTACCTATGGTCTTTGTAGTTGGTGACTTTCAGATGGGGTCTCTGAGTGGACATCCTTTTTGTTGATGTTGAAGCTATTTGTTTCTGTTTCTTAGTTTTCCTTCTAACAGTTGGGACCCTCTGCTACAGGACTGCTGGAGTTCCACTCCAGACTCTGCTTGCCTGGGGATCACCCACAGGGGCTGCACAACAGTTAAGGTTGCTGCCAGTTCCTTCTTCTGTTATGTTCATCCCAGAAGGGTACCTGCCAGATGTCAGCCTGAGCTCTCCTTTATGAGGTGTCTTTTTGGGTATAAGGGAGTCAGGGAGCTGCTTGAGGAGGCAGTCTGTCCCTTATAGGAGCTGAAGTGTTGTGCTGGGAGCTCCATTGTTCCATGCAGAGCTGCTGGGCAGGTACCTTTAAGTCTGCTGCAGTGGAACTCATAACCGCCTCTTTTCCCAGGTGCTCTGTCCTAGGAAGGTCAGCTTTATTTATAAGTTCCTGCCATGCTGCCTTTTTTCATAGATGCCCTGCCCCGCAGGGTGTAGTCTAGTCACAGTCTGCCAGCAGAGGTGTTGTTGAGCTGCTGCAGGCTCGGCCCAGCTGCTGTGTGAGCTGCCTCAATAGTAGTGGTCACCCTTCCCCCCACTGAGCTGGACTGACCTGGGTCCAGCTGCACTTGCTGCGAAACTCTCAATCCAGAGCATTTCAGATTGCTTGTTTTGTGGGGGTGGTACCCACCGAGCCAGATCGCCTGCCTCCCTGTCTCTGCCCCCTCCTTTTCTGTTGAATGGGTGGCTCTGTCTCCCAGAAGTTCCAGGTGCCAGTTGAAACGGCTGCCCAGATTTGTGTGAGTTTCTGTGCACCAACCCAGCACCAGCTGAAACCCCCATGCTGAAAATTCGTGGCACTTTATAGCCCAGGAATCTCCTGGTCTGTGGTCAGGGAAAATTTGTTTGGAAATATGATGAGCACTCACCTTCTGCATAGTTCTTGCTGGAAATTGCACTCTGGAGCTGTTCCTATTCAGCCATCTTGGATCCTCCTCCTAGTATTTCTGATATAAAAACAAATACTGAACAAATGAACAAAAATTCTATGGAAAGGTGAACAAAAGTCATGAACAGTCAACTCATCAAAACAGAAAGACTTAACAATGACTCTAACCATATGAAAAAGATGTTCAACTTTACTCAAAGCAGATGATAAAAATTAAAATTATACTGAGATACCATGTTTCACCCTTCCAACTGGCAAAAATTTAGAAGCTTTACAATATACTCTGTTGATGAGGTTTGGGAATAAAATTACTCGCATACAACACCAATAGGATTGCAAAATCATACAACCCTTATAGAGAGGGCTTTGACAATATCTAACAAAACTGCATACACGTTTGCCTTTTAATCCATCAATCCCATTCCTAGGATTTTACCCAGAAGTTATACCTCTAACAATATAAGGTTATTATTTATTGTCACATTATTGGCAACTAAAAAATATTGCAAAATATCTAAAAGCCCTAATGTAAGAGATTGAATGAATTAACTATGGTATTAACACACAGTGAAATACAACAGTAAAAAGAATAAAGAGAATATGTATGAACTGATATGGAGAAATTTATATGTCAATATAAAAATGTATATATAGTATGCTACCTTTGTATAAAAAGGAAAGAAAGCAGGAAACATATGAGAATATGCTTGGCCAGGCATGGTGGCCCATGCCTGTAATCCCAGCACTTAGGGAGGCCGAGGTGCATGGATCACTTGAGGTCAGGAGTTCAAGGCCAGTTTGGCCAACATGGTGAAACCCTGTCTCTATTAAAAATACAAAAATTAGCAGGGCGTGATGGCACATGTGTGTAATCCCAGCTACTCTGGCGGCTGAGGCAGGAGAATTGCTTGAACCCAGGGGTGAGGGTTGCAGTGAGCCAAGATCATGCCACTGCACTCCAGCCTGGGCAGCAGAGGAGACTCCAACTCAAAAAAAGAAGAAAAAGGAAAAAGAACTATGTATTGTACATATTCCTTCAAACATACTCCTTAACTTTTCCCCACAAAAAAATAAAATGTTGCCCCCCAGGCCCCTAGAAGGCCAAAATGGAAGAGAAAAGGAGACAGAACAGAGGGAGCCAAACTGTGAGAGTTAATGAGAGAGGAGTCGAATTCCCTCTGTTGTGCCATAAACTATTCAGTTGCAATAGTGAGGGGCACCAGAAGAGAAAATCGTGATCATCTTCCACTGAGAAATTAATTACTCTCTTAGATTTCAAATGTTTCCACTGAAAAATTTCCTGTTGCCCAGAAGAACCTTTCTAATTAATGATCTTTAGTTTCTCAGGTAAGCTCATACTACACAAATCCCCTCTCAGCTATTTAAGAGGGGAGAGGCATTTAAGGCATGAACTGCAGACTAATAGGAGATTCCATGAAGGAAATGAACTGGCAGTTGGAATTCATGCATGGCATTCTCATGCATAGAGCTTTAGGATGAGGGGCTACAAGAATCTTTGCCCTCTAGCTTGGTGGAAAGGAGCATGTGCTGACTCAGGGCTCCAGAGCATTCTTAAAAAATCACTGCACAGTTGACTTCTAAATTAGCGAGAACAATTGTAAAGATCAATAGAAAACACCAAGCTCTAAAGACATTTCCTACAGCATAATTTGAAGAAGTAAAATACATGAAGCAGTGAGCCACAGAAAATCAGGTCTTAGCACTAATTAGAAAATTTTCTAAGCTTTCTCTCAAGAAAATCAGTTCATTGGTTAAAGGGCCAATTTGAAACATAAATGGTTTACAGATTTTCATCTGGACTGAAAAAATCATGCCAGACATTTAAACCAACATTCTAAGTAAAATTGTGAAACTGATGAGTTACTTACTGTTAATAAAATTGTAATGAAAAATTGATTATTCACTAGTAGTTAAAAGCTGTTTTCTGTAAGTCAATGAAGACAGCCTATAAAGCAGAAAGAAAGAAAACACCCACTAGAGTTTCCTGTTTAATCAGAAAAGGGAGAAAGAAGCTTAATACTGTGTCCCCAGAGACACAACTTCCTCCCTTAAACCCTCATTTTATAACATTTACTTTCAAAAACCTAAGAAATGCTTACCTAATGCTTAACTATGAATCCTAACTAGCAAAGCAATCTTATTCTCTTATAGCTTAATCCCATCTGACCCAGAATCGAGATGCCCCAAAGAGCTAGTCAATGTTTATCTATATGTGTGTATGGTTTTTTCAAGTAGGTAGTTTAGGAGCCATTTTTGCTCCCCCTATCAGTGGAAAACCCTGCTGAACCTTCATCCAAATGCACCCATCTCGTTTGATTTTTGTATGTTTGGTTCAACTGTTCAAACTGATGTGATATCTCAGACATCACATCAGTTTGAACAGTTGAACCAAACATACAAAATGCCCTGAGAATGCATCTGCCGAAAACTATTGTTTTAAATAGAAGTAAGAAAATAAACTCTCCTCGTGTAGATCAGTTGGGACAAGATTTCTCCTCACTAAAAGGGATACACCTTATAGAAATAGACCACCAGAGTGTTAGCTGACTCACCATCTTTCTCAAAGTATTGTCACACCTCCTGTCTGACTGCCGTGACAGTCACTCCCAATAGTTCTATCTTCCTCCTGCTCATGTACAGACTCAAAATGCAGTCTCATGTGGATTTCTTTCATCTCATCTTCTATGCCCAGGTCACATCCTATACATATTATCTTAAATACGCACTTCTATATTTGCAAAGCTGAAATTCAGCTTTATTTTTCAATTGTTCTTTCTTTTTTACTGTTTCTGAATTCACTGTATCCTATCATTTGTTTAAGACAAGTTAGGTATTATCTGTGTTTTATTTTGCTGAATTTTTAGTAAATGTTACAAGAAAATATATAAATATCAAAACAGAGAACACATTAATAAATAGGAATTATAAATATTTGTTAGGACTAACTAAATATCAGCAAGAGTACACTGCTGTTTTCTAAAGTCATATGAAAAATTTTCTGCTAAATGTTGGGCAAACTGAATACTAATACATACTCTTTATTATGTAATTGAGTATATATGTTACAGAAAAATTAGGAAGATACATGTAAGCCTAAAGAAAATGAACACCTCCCTAATCCCACTGCTTAAGATGACCAGTGCTAACATTCGGGGCATGTCCTTTCTGATTTTTCACATTCTTATACATGTTGTATTTGTCTTACAATAGTGGGACTCACACTGTATCATCTTTTTTGCAATGTGCTTTCTATGTCAACAAATATACACTTGAAACATTATTCTTTATGGCTGTATTTTATGACTTTTATGAATGCCCTAATTTGGTTATCCAAATCTTCAAAGATTTTTAGATACTATACCTGGATCCATTTGTTGCATGGAATTTTAACTTCACGATTGTTTTATAATAGTTAATGCACACTGACTGGATTCCACCTAAAGCCCACGGATGTATCAAAATATCAGCAATAATGTTTAGCTCTCAGAAAAACCAAGCATAGTAATGTGAAATCCAGCTAAAAGCATTTTGTATTGAACTACAGCATTTAGTTCCTCGGGCTCATCTATCAATTAGGGTGATAAGCAGGCACTCAAAAGCTAGCTATTCAATTATGTTTCTACCTTCAACTGAAATGTTCCTGTCATTGCATATCGTGTAGTAATTTTGAAAAGGCTTCATCTTAGCAACCAAGTGATAACTTTAAAATCAAGAATCTGAACCAATTAATTCCTAACATTAATTACTTCTTTTAAAACAAAAGCGCTTTAAAGTAAGTGACTGCAAATATACTTTTTATCCCGCTAACCGTCCTTATCTCTTTTTCCCTCAGCTCACAATTCTGTTGACAACTCATGCTCAGTCTCAAATCATCATTCAAATCATAATTAAAGCATAATTCTGAGCTCTCTTTGTACATGCTAATTCCAAAACCACCAGATGTAAAAGCCACACAGAAATTCCTATAGAGTATTATTAGCTTGCAAGGAGCAGAATTAAGATGCATAAAAGTATCTTCTATAGCAAGTAAATATTTTGGTTTTAATTACATTATTACCTTGTTTTATGCTACTAATTACTACAATTTACTGCATAATTGACTCTCAGAGAAAAGTATTAACAGAGCAGTTCTGTAGTCTTAAACTGAAGATAGTATATACTAATGATTTTGCCTAACTACCCACCTCCCTTAAAAAAATGTGAAGTATTTTTTGTAATAACTTTGATGAATCTCTTTCCTATTTTTGCACTAATATATAAAGGTAGGTACTACAGTTATTTGCCAATTTATTTATCTATAAATCACAGGACAATAAAAAAAATTATATTACTGAGCTATGGACAGTATATTATCTGTCTTTATTTCCTGGCACCCAGCTCAGAACTTGAAACTTAGTAGGTGCTCAATAAATTTTACTAAAGTAATGAGTTAATCGTTTAAAGTGATCTTTTTAACTTGACATCATAAAAGCAGTATTTTTAATCCTAGCTAGTGTCTATTTCAGCCTTTACAGATTAAAAACCTACAGGCTTTAGAGCAGAAGACTGAACATTAGAAATAATAACAGTTTGCTGTAGATTGAAAACAAATGAACTCATTCTGAGACTCGAGAGTCATTCATAAGCCACTTGAGCTGCCTGTCCTCTTGCAGTTTATGACCTCAGTCGAGTCTTTTCAGTGAAATAAAGCCTCGTGTTCACTCCAGGGCCATCTATTTTCTCTCTGTAATTTGTACCAAACTTTAAAGGTTATAAATATTTGCACTGAAGCCTAGTTGCTGAGCTGTATTCATTCACATTTAGGTGCCTTTTTTTTTTTATTATTAACTACGTGACCAGGGACTGCCATTTACTTACTTCATAATAACCTGATAATACATACCTTTGAACTCAGGATGTTCTTCAAATGTCATGATTTATTAAGTCCTCCTTGGTCACATAACAGTCAACCTCATCAGATTCAACTAGGCCAACCTCATTCTCTAAGGAGTAGTAGCTAGCAATAAAAAGTGAAGAGTTATTTCTTACATAAAACTATATATACTTGAATTCTTTTTCAGATTAAAAAAAATTTTCTGGGTAACTTATACTACAAATGACAATGAAATGAATGAAAATACGCATAGTTAAATATACAAATTTTCTCTGCCTATTCACTTCAAAGCCTATTTCCATCTTATCACTGTGCTTTTTCTTTAATTTCCCTTGAACTAATGTGCCCTCTAATGGCTAAAGTAAAAATATAATCAAAACCATAAAATAAGTGCCAACATATTAATTGCAAGAAATATTTCTACCTAAAAGATACTTTTTTAACTCAAAACTATGCCTTCAAGATCAAAATGTATGTCTTTTAATAAATAACAAGAAGAATAAGCATTTTATTTGTTCTATACAGCAAACCATGCAAATGAAATATAGCAAACTGACTTTCATCAATAAATTCAAATGTTAGTTCCTATAAACAAGCATCAAGTATTAAGGCTTGCATATACTGATAATGAAATAGAGACCATGCTATGCCTATTTTAATATCATAATTTAAGCATTTAAGAAATGTTACTCCAAAAATAGATTTTTTTGGTTCTTTCTTCATTTTTATTTTTCTAACCTGAAGTGAATGTCCTCACATTCTTCAAAAAAGTAGACATATGTACACACAAAAAGTTAAATAGCTGGCTTTTTTGATCACAGTTTACCCTCTGCATTCATGCTCTCATTTTTTGTTGCAATATAATATTAGAAAGTAATGCATCTTAAGTAATTACCCACTTAATGTGAGCAATGACGATTGTCAAGCCAGATAAGAAAGGGATTTAGGAAGAAATTATTGAATGGTTTACCTTGGTTGATTAAGTTCAGGAAAGGTATTGTCATTATTTAACAGAATTTATCTCTAACGAGAATTTGGTCTGGACAGAAAAATATATAGAGAGAAAACATACTTAATTCTGTCTAGAAGGGTAGAGTTGAAATCAAAGGCAGAAACAAACTATCACGCTAAAAGACATTCTCCCTTGTTTAACCATTATTGTTAGTACTTGAGATAATTCAGTTCTTATCAAAACGTTATAATATGTACTTAACATGAAATTTTCAAGTATCTTCCAATTGGTGATACTTAAACAAAAAACTGCCTTTTTTCCCTGTCTCAGAAAGTAAAGACATTATTTTTTCCTATTGTATACGTGGAGTACATGTCACTGAAGTAAACTGATCTCTCAAAGACTGCACTAAGTTAGTGATGAAAGTATTCAAATTTAGAATTATTTATGTAATTTGCTGATTTTGGTGGTGCTTTGTGTGTATCACAGGAATGTTTAACTTTGTTAAAGAAAAAAATACATTTAGCTGAAATAAATTTCTGCCTTTATCTTCCAGCACTCATTGGTGGAAGATAAAGATATATAAATGTACAATAAATATTCTATGCATGATGTAATATTTTAAGTGAATACAAAAATAATGAAAGGGCTGCAGAATGAGGAACAGGAAACCCAAATTCTAGTTCTGTTTGTGCTACACCAAGTGACCTTGAGCAAGGTATGAAGGACTCTAATCCTTGATTGTTCACCCTCTGAAGAGGAAAATTGAATTAGATAAACTAGGAGCTCCCTTCTAATTTTAAACCTCCAGTTTTTAAAATAATACACATTGAAAAGATCCATACACATTTTGTATATGTAATGTAAAATTACAAAATGTTATTTAGCTTTTTTTGTCTTTTTATTATGCTTTAAGTTCTTGGATACATGCACAGAACGTGCAGGTTTGTTACATAGGTATACACGTGTCATGGTGGTTTGCTGCACCTATCAACCTATCATCTACATTAGGTATCCTAATGCTATCCCTCCTCTAGCCCCCCAACCCCCAACAGGCCCTGGTGTCTGATGATCCCCTCCCTGTGTCCGTGTGTTCTCATTGTTCAACTCCCACTTATGAATGAGAACATGCAATGTTTGATTTTCTGTTCTTGTGTTAGTTTGCTGAGATGATGGTTTCTAGCTTCATTTATGTCCCTGACAAAGGACACGAACTCACCCTTCTTTATGGCTGCATAGTATTCTATGGTGTATATATGCCACATTTTCTTTATCCAGTCTATTATTGATGAGATTTGGGTTGGTTCCATTGTGAATGTTTGGAATGTTTTTCCATTTGTTTGTGTCCTCTCTTATTTCTTTGAGCAGTGGCTTGTAGCTCTCCTTAAAGAGATTCCTCATGTCCCTTGTAAGCTATATTCCTAGGTATTTTATTCTCTTTATAGCAATTGTGAATTGAAGTTTGCTCATGACTTGGCTCTCTATTATTGGTGTATAGGAATGCTTGTGATTTTTGCACATTGATTTTGTATCCTGAGATTTTGCTGAAGTTGCTTATCAGCTTAAGGAGATTTGGGGCTGAGAAGATGCGGTTTTCTAAATATACAATCAAGTCATCTGCAAACAGAGACAATTTGACTTCCTCTTTTCCTATTTGAATACCCTTTATTTCTTTCTCTTGCCTGATTGCCCTGGCCAAAACTTCCAATACTATGTTGAATAAGAATAGTGAGAGAGAGCATCCTTGTCTTGTGCCAGTTTTCAAAGGGAAGGCTTCCATCTTTTGCACATTAAGTGTGATATTGGCTGTGGGTTTGTCATAAATAGCTCTTATTTTTTTGAGATATGTTCCATCAACACCTAGTTTATTGAGAGTTTTTAGCATGAAGCGGTGTTGAATTTTATCAAAGACCTTTTCTGCATCTATTGAGATAATCATGTGGTTTTTGTCATTGGTTCTGTTTATGCAATGGATTATGTTTATTGATTTGCATATGTTGAACCAGCCTTGAATCCCAGGGATGAAGCTGATTTGATGATGACAGATAAGCTTTTTGATGTGCTGCTGAATTCCATTTCCCAGTATTTTATTGAGGATTTTCACATCACTATTCATCAGGGATATTGTCCTAAAATTTTCTTTTCTTATTGTGTCTTTGCCAGGTTTTGGTATCAGCATGATGCTGGCCTCATAAAATGAGTTAAGGAGAAATCCCTCTGTTCTATTGTTTCAAATATTTCAGAAGGAATGGTACCAGATTCTCTTTGTACCTGTGGTAGAATTTGGCTGTGAATTTGTCTAGTCCTGGCTTTTTTAGGTTAGTAGGCTATTAATTACTGCCTCAATTTCAGAACTTGTTATTGTTCTATTCAGTGATTCAACTTCTTCCTGGTTTAGTCTTGGGAGGGTGTATGTGTCTAGGAATTTATCCATTTCTTCTAGATTTCCTAGTGTTTATTTGTGTAGAGGTGTTTATAGTACCATCAGAGATTATGGTAGTTTGTATCTCTGTGGGATCAGTGGTGATAGCCACTTTCTCATTTTTATTGTATCTATTTGATTCTTCTCTCTTTTCTTCTTTATTAGGCTGGCTAGTGGTCTATCTATTTTGTTAATCTTTTCAAAATACCAGCTCCTGGGTTCATTAACTTTTTGAAGGGTTTTTTGTTCTCTGTCTCCTTCAGTTCTGCTCTGGTCTTAGTTATTTCTTGTCTTCTGCTAGCTTTTCAATTTGTTTGGCTTTGCTTCTCTAGTTCTTTCAATTTTGATGTGAGGATGTCCATTTTAGATCTTTCCCGTTTTCTCCTGTGGGCATTAAGTGCTATAAATTTCCCTCTAGACACAGCTTTAGCTGTGCTCCTACAGATTCTGGTACATTGTGTTTTTGTTCTCATTTGTTTCAAAGAACTTGTTTATTTCTGCCTTAATTTTGTTATTTACCCAGTAGTTGTTCAGGAGCAGGTTGTTCAGTTTCCATGTAATTGTGCAGTTTTGAGTGAGTTTCTTAATCCTGAGTTCTAATTCAATTGCACTGTGGTCTGAAAGACTGTTATAATTTCCATTCTTTTGCATTTGTTGAGGAGTGTTTTACTTCCAATTGTGTTGTTGATTTTAGAATAAGTGTGATGTGTGCTGAGAAGAACGCATATTCTGTTGATTTGGGGTGGAGAGTTCTGCAGATGTCTATTAGGTCAGCTTGGTCCAGAGCTGAGTTCAAGTCCTGAATATCTTTTGTTAATTTTCAGCTTCATTGATCTGTCCAATATTGACAGTGGGGTGTTAAAGTTTCCTACTATTATTGTGTGGGAGTCTAAGTCTCCTTGCAGGTCTCTAAGAACTTGCTTTATGAATCTGGGTGCTCCTGTGTTGGGTGCATATATATTTAGGATACTTAGCTCTTCTTGTTACACTGATCCCTTTACAATTATGTAATGTTTTTCTTTGTCTTTTTTTTAATCTTTGTTGGTTTAAATTCTGTTTCATCAGAGACTAAGATTGCAATTCCTGCTTTTTTTATTTTTGCTTTCCATTTGCTTGGTAAATATTCCTCCATCTTTTTATTTTGAGCCTATGTGTGTCTTTGCACATGAGATGGATCTCCTGAATACAGCATGCTGATGGATCTTGACTATTCATCCAATTTGCCAGCCTGTGTCTTTCACTTGGGGCATTTAGCCCATTTACACTTAAGGTTAATATTGTTATGTGTGAATTTGATCCTGTCATTATGATGCTAGCTGATTATTTTGCCTTTTATTTGATCCAGTTTTTTTTATGGTGTTGATGGTCTTTACAATTTGGTATGTTTTTGCAGTGTCTAGTACCAGTTTTCCTTTCCATATTTAGTGCTTCCTTCAAAAGCTCTTATAAGGCACGCCTTGTTATGACAAAATCTCTCAGCAATTGCTTGTCTGTAAAGGATTTTATTTACCCTTTGCTTATGAAGCTTAGTTTGGCTGGATATTAACTTACGGGTAGAAAATTCTTTTCATTAAGAATGTTGGATATTGCCCCCCACTCTCTTCTGGCTTGTAGGGTTTAGGCAGAGAGATCTGTTGTTATCTGATGGGCCTTTTTGAGTGACCTGACCTTTCTCTCTGGCTGCCCTTAACATTTTTTGCCTTCATGTCAACCATAGTGACTCTGACGATTATGTTTCTTGGGGTTGCTCTTCTCAAGGAGTAACTTTATGTGTGTTCTCTGTATTTCCTGAATTTGAATGTTGGTCTGTCTTGCTAGGTTGGTGAAGTTCTCCTGGATAATACCCTGAAGAGTGTTTTCCAACTTGGTTCCATTCTCTCCGTCACTTTCAGGTACACCAATCAAACATAGATTTGGTCTTTTCACATAGTCCCATATTTCTTGGAGGCTTTGTTCATTCCATTTCATTCTTCTTTCTCTCATCTTGTCTTCATGCTTCATTTCATTAAGCTGATCTTCAGTCTTTGATACCCATTCTTTCACTTGATCAATTCAGCTATTGATAATTGTGTCTGCTTCACCAAGTTCTCATGCTGTGTTTCTCAGCTCCATCAGGTCATTTACGTTCTTCTCTACGCTGGTTATTCTAGTTAGCAATTGATCTAACCTCTTTTTCTTTCTTTCTTTCTTTTTTTTTTTTTTTTTTTTTTTGAGACAGAGTTTCACTCTTGTTACCCAGGCTGGCGTGAAATGGCGTGATCTCGGCTCACGTCCGCCTCCTGGGTTCAGGCAATTCTCCTGCCTCAACCTCCTGAGTAGCTGGGATTACAGGCACACGCCACCATGCCCAGCTTATGTTTTGTATTTTTAGTAGAGACGGGGTTTCACCATGTTGACCAGGATGGTCTTGGTCTCTTGACCTCATGATCCACCCGCCTCAGCCTCCCAAAGTGCTGGGATTACAGGCTTAAGCCACCACGCCGAGCCTGATCTAACCTTTTTTTTCAAGGTTCTTAGCTTCCTTGCATTGGGTTAAAACATGCTCCTTTAGCTTGGAGGAGTTTGTTATTACTCACCTCCTGAAGCCTGCTTCTGTCAATTTGTCAAACTCATTCTCCATCCAGTTTTGTTTCCTTGCTGGTGATGAGCAAGGTGGTGGTGATCCTTTGGAAGAGAAGAGGCATTCTGGTTTTTGGAATTTTCAATTTTTTTGCACTGGTTTTTCCTCATCTTCATGGATTTATCTACCTTTGGTCTTCGACATTGGTGACCTTTGAATGGGGTTTCTATGTGGACGTCCTTCTTGTTGATGTTGATGCTATTCCTTTCTGTTTGTTATTTTTCCTTCTAACAGTCAGCTCCCCACCCCTGCTGCAGGCCTACTGGAGTTTGCTGGACGTCCACTCTAGACCCTGTTTGCCTGTGTATCACCAGCAGAGGCTGCAGAACAGCAAAGATTGCTGCCTGTTCCTTCCTCTGGAAGCTTTACCCCAGAGGGGCACCCAAAAGATGCCAGCCACAGCACTCCTATATGAGGTGCCTGTTGATCCCTGCTGGGCGGGGCCTCCCAGTCAGGAGGCATAGGGCTCAGGGACCCACTTGAGGAGGCAATCTGTCCCTTAGCAGAGCTTGAGCACTGTGCTGGGAAATCTGCTGCTCTCTTCAGAGCTGGCAGGCAGGAACGTTTAAGTCTGCTGAAACTGCACCCATAGCCGCCCCTTCTCCCAGGTGCTCTGTCCCAGGGAGATGGGAGTTTTATCTATAAGCCCCTAACTGGGGCTGCTGCCTTTCTTTCAGAGAAGCCCTACCCAGAGAGGAGGAATCTAGAGAGGTAATCTGGCTACAGCAGCTTTGTCGAGCTATGGTGGACTTCACCCAGTCCAGGTGGCTTTGTTTACACTGTGAGGAGAAAATCCCTTACTCAAGCCTCAGTAATGGCAGACACCCCTCTCCCCACCAAGCGCAAGCATCCCGGGTCAACTTCAGACTGCTGTGCTGGCAGCGAGAATTTCAAGCCAGTGGATCTTAGCTTGCTGGGCTCCATGGCAGAGGGATCTGCTGAGCTAGACCACTTGGCTCCCTGGCTTCAGCCCCCTTTCCAGGGAGTGAACAGTTCTGTCTCACTGGTGTTCCAGGTGCCACTGCAGTATATACAAAAAAAGCTCCTGCAGCTAGCTTGGTGTCTGCCCAAACAACTGCCCAGTTTCACACTTGAAACCCTGGTGGTGTAGGCACCAAGGGAATCTCTTGGTCTGAGGATTGTGAAGACCATGGGAAAAGCACAATATCTGGGCCAGAATGCACCATTCCTCATGGCATGGTTCCTCATGGCTTCTCCTGGCTAGGGGAAGGAGTTCCCTGACCCCTTGCACTTCACAGGTGAGGCAACACCCAACCCTGCTTTGGCTCATCTTCCATGGGCTGCGCCCACAGCCTAACCAATCTCAATGAGATGAGCCAGGTACCTCAGTTGGAAATGCAGAAATCACCCACCTTTTATGTTGATCTTGCTGGGAGCTGCACTCCAGAGCTGTTCCTATTCAGCCATCTTACCAGCTCTTAGCTTTTTTAAATAATATATTTTTTTCTTTTCAATTTCATCATTGTATTTAATCATTTTGCAAAAAATACATAATAGTCAAACAAATTAGGATAGGATAAAATATCTGGTAAAAGTACTTTTCAGCCATTATCACCGAGAATCAATGTAAGTAATTCCCACTATCATTTGCCCTGTTTACATTGATTTTGATTAAGTCATTTAGCTTTTGTTTTGTTTTGCTTTCTGGTATATGTTCCTACCTCTATATTTTGGAGACAGAAATTATTTTCTCCATACCATCTCCCCATGGTACCACTATTCAATAAAGCGGTCCTCAATAAGATTGACCAACATAATCAAGATTGGCTATGCCAGTTTAATGAATGGAATACAACTGGGATCAAGTGAGTGAATTATCAGTAAAAGAGGTAAATGAATATCTTCTCATGTTTTTTACGGAGAACTTAGGCACAATATATCGAAGGGTTTAAAATAATGATAAACGATTGGAACTAGAGATATTTTGGCGATAAAAGTGAAAAATCTCAAAAAAATCAACACAACTCACATTATGCAAATTTAGAACTGTCAGTATACCACCCCTAGTTCTTGAATCTCATAATGTCCCACTATGAAGACAGCTGGGAATCAAGGAATAATCAGTCCTGTGGTTCCTTCCTCTGTGATTTCTCAGCACAGTGTCAGCCTGGTGGAGCCTCTCTTGAGGTCACCAGCAGTGTGGAGGTAGCCAGGATTGGCAGGTAGGCCAAGGAGCCTTGGAGCATTGACTAGAAAACCTCCCTTTGTCCTTGTTCTCCTCAGCTCTCTTTCATACTTTTATTCTCTGGAAGCAAGAGGAAGTATTTTCCTTCTATCAAGAAAAACTGAAGCCTTGATTGTGTGTATAGTCCAGGTATAGATAGAATTGATAGCCAGGAACCTGCATTTCCTACATTTACTCCTCACTTCAGTCAGATGCTCCTTTTCTTTGCCTCTGCCTGCTCACCTGGGCTCACCGCATGGTTATTACTTCTGCTTCCTTAACACCATATGTCACACCCACATGTGAGAAAGCACACTGAAGGTCATCCATAACTGTAGCCTGATTCTTTAATTTCTGATCTCAGATACCAGATGTTTTATCCTGGTCTCTAATTATTTACTTCATGACCTCTAGAATTACAAACCTCTGAAGTCTGCTCAGCCCTTCAAACATTACTGCAATTGGAGACCTTCCTCTAGAATCATCAGTGCTAGAGGCGTGAGAGGCAGAATAAGGTGGCTGTTATGACATGGACTCTGCGGGCAAAATACTTGGGTTTTAATCCCAAATCTTTTACTTACTAGCTTTGTGACCAGAGACAATTAACTTAATCTCCCTAGATGTCAGTTTCCTCTTCTATAAAATAAGGACAAGTGTAGAAACCTCACAGAGTTATCATGAGGATTCATCCTGTTTCTAAAATAAAATGTTCAGAATAATGTCTGGCACATAATAAGTGATCAAAAATGTTAGCTGTTATTAGAGTGGCCAATTTCACTTTTTCTCTCAGTCATAATGGCAGAACACTAAAAAAGCAATTAAATTAATTTTAATGACTCAACCATCTGGCAATCTTAGTTTCTATTTTTTAAAATCAAGGTGCTCATAAATCCCAGTTTTCCAATTTATACCTGTTGTCCTGGGGTAATTATTAATAGCAACCCCTTTTATTCTCAGAAGTGTCCAGATTTGGACAATAACATATATAATCATCCTAATTATAATATACAGTACTCAGTTGTTCTCCTGTACAATTAGAAGAATGAATTAGATGGCCTCTGAAATCATGTAAAACATGAGAGTTTTGTGAAAACATATGTTATATATATGGACAGAAATATTAGGGTGTTTTGTAAATAAATTGTAAAATCTCATAAAGGGCTATTAGCTTCAGTCAAGTTGACATAATTTCATGGCTTTTTAAATTTTTAAAATATATAAAACGTGAACTTACATGTATGTGGAGAGCTGATTTATTTTGCATGTTCAAAATGCATAAAACATCTCTGAAACTGTTCCCTCACTCTCCTTCAGTTCTTCCTCTCCTCTTCCCTAATTGCTTTCACTCTCTCTTCTCTTCATTAGATCTGAGGTAGAGTAGGGAGTGGGCAAGAAAAGAGAGAGCTTTATCCCTCCCCTAAAACTCAACCTATACTCAGTTAATTCAGGGTTCCCAAAAAAGCTTCATTTGGTTCACTGCTAAACATTTCAAAATACTTAAAGCCAGAAATAGTTTTTGGAGGATGACATAATTTTTTAAGGTTAAATTAAATATACCACATGAGAATTGTTTTTATTTCTTATCTCTTTTCTATCATACAGATATGTTTTTCCAATTCAAATATTGTACTATTTATGTCCATCTTAAAATTACTTTTAATCACTCTCCTTTAAGTCATTGATAAAACTTGTAAAATTTAAGCCAAATAAATAACACTTATAGAGCATATATTGCAATCAATACTACTTACTTTAAAAGTTGATTGATGTATAAACATAGTTCACAATTATGAAAATAGAGATTTTATATACTTCAGTAGACATGAAAAATTTAATCTTAAATATGAATCACACTATAATTTTGTGATTGTTGCAATGAGCTGAAAGAAAAAAAAAGGAAAAAAACAAGGATCCTGCAGAGAACAAGAAATTGTGAAAGCAATCATAGTGGGAAATAATTGTTACATTTATGATTCTTTCAATTATGGATTATGGAGACGATTGCACGGCAACCTCTTCAGTTTCAAGGCAGCATGGTGTTTTATATAGTAAGCCTCTGAATAAAGCAACTGTTATCAATAGTGTTTGCAACTTAATTGGCTACCTTTGAAGCTAAGGAAGTCTTTTTTGGTTTCCAGCTTTGATTCCCAGCTATATTTTAAAACATTGGCATTCTGTCCAGCTGTTTAACCTCCATTTATGTTCACAGTTGCTCTGGAGGATAGCGCACATACATTTTACTAGGGCTGAGCAACATTTTCACAAGGGAGAAATAAACCTTACAATAAGCCCAGAATCTGTTAAGCATTCATAAGTTTATGTGTTTATACAACAACATGCCTACACTGCACCTCTGCCCTATTATCATTACATTTAACATAAAAGGAACATCACCTCAAACCACAAGTAGAATTTATTAAGTCCTTAAACAAAGCTGGCTGCTCATGCTTAGTCCATTTACCAGAAATAGTATTAACAAGGAATGCACTCCTGTTTAAAGGTTTGTCTAGAAGAAGCTTTGCCTCCAACAGGGTTGGTCTCTGGAAGGCCAATGTTCTCAAAGGCATCTGCCCCAACTGAAATGCCAGCCAGTGAAGATAGCAGCTTGAGAAATGACAGTTTCATGGCCCTGGTTTGTTGTAACCAAGAAGAGTGAGGCTTAGTAATACCAGAAAGAGGGGGGAAAAAAGAAAGTACAAATGTAAAATTTGTGATTAAAAAGGGGAGATCAGGAAGTCTAATCACCCAAATATCTGGAAGGTAAAATCTGGGAGAGGCAAACACTCATCTCAAGCTCATTTCAATGATCCATCCCATTTGCTTTTCCTATAGTGAGGTTTCAGCTATAATATAACAATATCCTCTTTATGTCGTCGAAAAAAAAAGTGTTCATTTGATGTCTGTTGGCATTCAATCAGTAATACCAAAATAGAAAGTATATAAGTAGATTATTAGAGATACCAATATTTTAAAAGCAATACACTGATTCGGAGTGAAGTTTCACATAGTGATATTATCTCAAATAACTCAGCATTTTGACTGGTTTTACCAAGACTATTTCTGGTTTTCCTGGATAATCAGTGCTTATCTAAAACTATTTGGAAGGAAGTAAATGCAGTTCTGGGCAGTAAGGTCCCAGTCATGGTTTTCACTCAATCAGCTCCTGCAGAGGAGTCCTTCTGTCCCTCAGACAGTTCCTTCTGTTGCTGCCCCTACACCCTGCTGTCCCTAAACAAAGATATGTAATCACTCCAGAGATGTTGAAAGACTCCCAAAATGCCTCCCTATGAAATTCAGTACTGACAATTCCTCACTTTTATGGCTTTTCCTGTACCTCAAATGATTGGTTCCAGAAAGCCCTTATTAAAAGACAAATATGTTACTGGAAGTCCTAACACTTTGTCATCCACTATGATAGCAAAACCAACTTTGCAGTTTCATAGGCTCTTTGTTAGAAAAGGCATTGAAAAAAATGTGATTTGTTTTCATTCATCCAAACATATATTGTCAACCAACCACAGCTAGACTAATTGCTGGGAATCTCAAGATAAATCTTATAAAATGTCTCTACCTCAAAGGGTTTACTGTCTGTTAAGGAAGATGGAATACTACACACAAATCATTGAATTGCATATAATAGATGAGTCTTAATAAGGAATTATTTGATTAAAAAAAAAACAATTCATTTTGGCCAGTTAAATAAAGTAAATATTAGCATAAAGAGTTAAGAGTATCTAATGAGCAATTGCAGTCTCAAGAGGAACTCAACCAGGAACTGATAAGCCAACAGGAACCAAAATGGCATCCCACTCCTCTCTCTTTCTTAGGTCCCCAAGTATCTCTTATGGACACTTTTTCTTGCAATCTTCATTTTCCTACTCTTTTCCACAGATCAGCTTTCTTGGCTTGCACGTGTGACTATGAGACCTTTAAGACCATGAATAAGACATTCATCCAACACCCATAACCAACTAATTCACTCACTCTATATCTCCATATCAATTCCTTAGAAAGAGAATCTGATATAATGTATACCAGGTCTAAGGACACATTGTCTTAAAAGAAAGTGTGTTGATGAGAAGGAAATACTTGCTCTCTCCAGGACAGTAAGATAATTTCAAGGTGAGCCTTGAAAGAAAGGCAGGCATCTTTCAGAGAAACAAAGGGGAAAAGGCAGTCTAAGCAGACAGAATGACATGCGCAAAGGTATGGATGGAGAAAAACAACCCATAAAAGCCCATAAAGACCCATGTATAAAGGTGCATGGCCAAGAGGCAATTTATGAAGCTGTGAAGATAGCCAGGGATCAGACGAATAAGTACTTTTTATGCTCTGCTAATGAGTATGATTTTTATCCTACAGCTGATGGAGGCAGGGTATCAAAATATTTAAGCAGAGGAGAGACAAAAGTAGACCTGTATTTAGAAAGAAAACTCTAACAGCAGGGTAAATGATGAACTGAACACACTACTTGAAAAGCTATTTCAGTAATTCAGACAAAAGATGGTGCCGACTCAAAATAAGACCATGGTAAAGAGGAAGATTTCAAAAATATTAAGAAAGTTGAATCTAAAATGGAATGGGGTCAGTTAAGAAAACCAAAGAATCATAAGCTTTGATATGGAGAAGAGAAGCGAAGTTTAAACCAAACCCAAGGCAGGTGGTAAGGGGTGTAACAGACATGGGAAAAAAGAACGCACTGAAAGAAATGATGAGCATATAAGACACATTGTACTTTCTTTCCAGTCTTTTTGTGGGCTAGTCTATTCCATGGTCTCTGAGTATTTTAACCAAATAAATAAATACAGACCCTAAATTTTCAGAATGTGAGCATAAGGGGCTGAAGAATAATTGGTAATTAAGCCTTAATCAAAGGCATACTCCAGTTATCCTGTCATTTTATTAAAATGTCTTTCAATTCAACCTATCACACACAAGGACAAGAATTCATTTCCAGTGAAGCCTTAACTTGTAAATGCTGGGCCTTGTTTCATTATGTATTTAATTAGAAGTTTTTGTGGTGATGTTTTCCTTTCAATTCCATAAGGGAAAAGTAAAAAATGAAGAATGTGAACTTCTCAGATGATCCTATGACTTTGAAGCCACTTATCTAAATATATAATCTCTTGCTTTTGCATTTAGAAGCCCTGGGAGCTACATTATCTGACTGATTATGAATGTGTATATTTTCATAAGAATATGCAATCTTAACCAGCTCAGCACAGGACGCTGAAGTGACTAAGTATCAAATTAAAGATTATTCTTTTTTGTGTAGAATTTGCTCCACTAAGAAATTGAACAAGGGGATTTAAAATCCAAAAACAGTGGGACCACCTCCCGAGACATTATTAATTATTAGTGGGTCCCAGTCTTCCAGTTTCTTATCTCCCTGTACACCCAATGCTCCCATTGCTTTAAATTATTATCATTATTTGCTAAATGCCTTCGGTATGCTTGGTACCCTGTCAAGCACAGAAAAAAGGTGCCATACCTGCCCAGGGGCTTTCTACCTAAATTACACAGACATAATTTAAGTTTGAAAATGAGTTGTAGTTGTCAGTTACAGTCTTTTCAATGAGCTTAGAAGAAATATGACAAAACTAAAAGAATATAGGTTCATATTCCTCTTTCCCCTCTCCTTGGATCTTCTTTCTATTCCAAAGTCCAGTTCACTAACCCAGACAACAGCATCACAGAAATATGCCACAGGTCAATAGTGAGAGGTCATTGATAGCTCAGCAAAAATCATTAGCACTTAGAAACAATCCTGTGTACGTGCCCCACTTCTTACCTGCCCCCCAGAGATAGGGGAGCCTCTATTCAAAAGCAGTGGCAAGTGAAGAAAGCTGAGTGAAAGGGGAAGTCCTACAACTGCCTTTCTTTTCCCTGGCCCTACACCACCCAGTCCAAGGCTCTATATTGTTGGCAACACTCACATCCCTGTCCAAATCGTTCCCATCTTCAAAGGCCTTGTTCACCCCAGACCTTTCCTCCATCTCCTGTGACAACTGTCCAGAGAAATAAGGTCTGAAACTTCAAAGCCTCTGATTTCAGTCCTTTACATACCCTGAGAAACACATCTATCTCATCATCAATATATATTGTATTTGTGTTTCCATACGAGACCAAGTGTATAAAAGAAAGAGAAAATGGGAGGTGCTCTTTCACCTGTATTTCTTGCCTTCACTCCCATTATTTCCAACAAAAACAATCCTTTTTCAAAATCAAAAAGGCTGTGTTTTCCTCAAGGTCAGATGGGTGATAGAGCAAAGGCAGCGAATCTGGGCTGTATTCCATAGGATGGAGAAAACCGCAGACAAAAACCACAGCAACAGATGTGGAAAAGGAAAGCAGGATAACCATCCCTTGAGCCAGTGAAAAAAAGAACAGTAGGGGGCTTGGAGCAAGGGATGGGGTAAAAGAAAATGGCCTGAGACTTCAGAGAATGACTGCAGGTTTTCTTATACTAGAAAGTTCTTCCACACCCCCAATCCCACTGTCATCGCAGCCACCACTAAACGGACCACACCCCAAACTCCACCCCAGACCCTGCCAGTAGTTTGTCTGCCAGTGGTGTCTCCACTACCGATGGTTTGTTGTTAGGGTGTTCCTTGTTTCCTCTGCCTAACAGGAAGGAGAAGAGTAATAATCAATCCCTCCAGGTTGCATAAAGAAGAACCATGCAGTATACTCAGGAGTTCAATCACTGAAAGTCATTTCCTGGCACAGCATCATTTCATAGCGACACACGTTCTGCTGCCTTTGAGGGCTAAGCCAAGAACCTCCACGTACACACTTTTCTGTGGGAGGATGTTTGAGTTATCTAAATTTGAAGATGTTTCTCCTTTGAAATATATGTTCCTTGAAGAAGAAGCTCATGTCTCACCATGAATACAGCAAACAGTGCATATGAATACTTTTCTAAAAAATAAGTACTTACATACTCATCATATTACTGCTTGCTGGCTTTATCCTCTACCAATTCACAGAGCCAGATCCTCAGTCATTTCAGTCCAGCCAAGTGCCACCAACTACACCCACTTCTACAATGCACAATGCCAACTCTGCCACCTGCTCTGGCCATCTCTTTTGTTTCCTATCTGGATCATTCCGCCATGTATTTCCTCTCCAATGCATGCTTAACACACATATTCATTATTGTGTTAAGGCTATTTACTGAATGCCTATTATGTACAACACATTGTGCCAAGTACAGGGTATTGTTAAGTTCAGAGTTCTTCGAGTTTTAACATTCCATGCATATCTGCTCTAACCTAATAATTTTTAAAATGTCAACCAGGTTTTAGTCCACTGATGCAATATGAACCTAACTTTTTATTCCTCATACTCCTGGCATTTGTCTGGAGGGTCTTAAATGTATGCATAATTCTTTTCTTACTGATCCTTTATAATCTTGTTGTTTGGACCACCAAAACCTTAGTCCATTTTCACTCAGATAAATAAAATAGCCTTCAATAGATAGCTCAATGAAACTGTGTTTTGCAAAGACTGTGTAAGAGTAATTTCAGAAGTAGTTATGTTCTTATGGGGCTTAAGATATGCTACCCCAAAACATGGAAACTTGGCATATGTTGAGCTGAAGGAATAATTTAAGCTAAAATAATTTGAGAAAGTGGCAAAAGCAGGAAGGTCTCCCTGACCTGTTCCCACCCCTCTCCCCTGGAGCAGGTCATAAACTTAGGAAGGATTTTCTGACCTGCCCCCAAAAGAGGTCTAAGACCCTCAAGTGAGAAGGGTCCTTCTTATACTGAGAGAAAAGAACACCTTTATTTCTGTAGAAAGAGAGAGAAATCAGAATCAAAAGGCGTTGCTAAGCTTCCCTAAGTTTATCACATTTAGCTCATACCCTATTTGTCCTATCATATTTCTCCACAAATGTCCACTCTTCACCAAAACTACCAGAAAAAAAAGTTCAGGTTTAACTGTTTCTTCAGGTCTTCATTTCCTCATGAAATGACATTTTCCCATGTCACATAAAACTTATATTTAATAAATTTGTATGTTTATCTCTTGTTAATCTGGCTTTTATTATAGGAGTATCAGTCATGAACATAGGATGGGTAGAAGAAAATATATTTTCCCAAAAAAATGTACACTATTCTGTATCAGCTAAAAAAAAGAAAGAAGGAAAATTTTTCACCCCTACAGATCAGAAATGATGCTCAGGAGACAAAGAAAGCAAAAGGAAAAATATATATATATCACAAATGTAAAATAAATTGAAATTAAAATTAAAATAGAAAAACTCCTGAGAGTAAGAAGTACTGCTACACCATGTTTGCTTGAAAATAGAGATTTTCAAGAGAAAACAATGAGGCAAAGGTGAGTTTTTGCTTGACAAAAAGATTTACAGTATCACTTTGCAATATGAATAAAGCATGGTTCAATCAGTAAAACCAGAATACACATATATATAACTCGTTTCTGGTATGCATAAATATAGCAAATCTGTATATAGTATTTGTACAGTAATTATTCAATACAAGTTTGTTCAATAATGGATGGTCATTTATCAATTTTTAGCTCCCATTCTGTCTTCTAAACCTTGCCAGATATCTATAAAAATAAGAATAATCAGGTGGGAAGTATATTTTAAGAACAGGTCAAATGATTTAAGATTGGATCAGTCCTCTCCTTTTTCTTCACTGCCCAGACAAAGGCTAATATATGATTCTCAGATCTGGAATCCATAAATGTCATAAGCACAAAGCTAGATAATCCACATCATTGGAAGGAGGGGTGCAGAGGTAGAAAAGAGGAAAGAAACAGAGACTACATTTAAAGAAAACATTTTATTATCATACTTTCAAAATGTTGGTTAAATAAATATTTTAATCTTATTGTAATACATTTTTCCTAGTTTCCCTGCTGCCTAAATTTTTCCGATCCAAATTACTACCTGGATCTGCCAGTAAATTTCCTTTTTTTCTCTGCATTTTCTATAGATCTTTTGATCTTATCTGTCTCCAGGTTCTCTCATCCCTGCCTCTCCCCCAACCCTTCTTTCATTAGTCTATATAATCTATTTTCCTCTCAATAATTTTATTTTTTCCTTTTTAATCTTAAATTTGGTTTGCACACAATCAGGTATATAGACAAGAGTAGTGACTAATACAGGATGCTAAAAATAGGTATAAGAATAGCAGCATCGTTTTACTTTTAATTTTTTTAATCAGAATTTTTCTTTCCTCAGGGAGAATTCCACCTTACTTACTTTTTATTGTCATAAGCATCTTTACTCCATTAAAGGAATAAGTGCGAATCAACATTTCCAACAAGAGCTCAAATCCTAAACTAGAAGTCCAAAGAATTCACGGTATGTAAAAACTTGTGGGTGCCCTGACTTTTTCATGGGAATAGATTTGGGTCTGGATGAAGTCACCGATGTTTCTCAGAAGAAACAAATGTCAGCGCGACCTATTAAAGTCAACCCTGAGCTAGGTAGCAACAATGAGCTGGGGATTAGCATTGACAGCTCCCTTAATGTGATTCTTTTGGACAGGGATTAATTTAATGTGTTGCTGTCAAATGAAACAAAAAACGAGATGGATTTACTAATGACTCTATTCTATACCACACACTTTTCCACTCCTGATCTATGTCAGAATGAATCTGACAGCAAGAGAAAATAATTTTTTAACTGAAAAGGAAGAAGACATTGCCTTCTTCACAAACTTTCAAGAAGGGAGTTTTCACTGGGCTCCCGAGAGGAAGGATGAGCCTGGGGTGCGAGGCCACATGGAGGGAAGCACTGGGAGCCGCCGCTCCAACGAACCAGCAGAGCACCAGGCCCGCAGCTTTGGCACAAACTGGCAAGACAGCTTAACCTCTGCAGGCCTCAGTTGCCTCCGAGGTGAATGTTAACGGTATTACCAGGCTTCTAAATTTCCCCTTAGCTCTGAATTGCTCACCTCTAGAAGAGGGAGCCCCCAAACCCACCAGGAGCTCTAGCCTTGTTTCAAAGACAACTCGACTGTGAGGCTGTGACAGAGAGGGGGCGAGCCACAGAGCGAAGGGTTGATCTTTAGCAAAAACGGTGCGCCAAGTCAAACGCTAAAGCCTCCTTAAAATAATTTGGATTCTTCTTTGTTCTCCCTAACAAAGAAACTTTAATTCGCAGTTCTCTGCGAAGAAAGACAATGCAGACAAGCCATTTTCAGGTGAAAGGTGTCGCGTCAATTAATAATCATTGAATAATCACTGAGGACTGGCAGGAACTATTCATCGAATAGGGTGCTCATAACATGCAGCTGCATCGATTTGCAATATAGAATGGGCATGATTCGTCCTTGTGACTGTTTTGATTTGGCCCCTGAGGTACACACGTTGCTAGTCTTGTGTATGCGTGTATATTCCCGTAAGTTGCAGTGAGGTAATAATTGCCCTAGCCTCCTCGTGTCTGTGAGTCTGGTCTCACTGACAGGGATGCCCCGGCAGTGTCCGAGCCCGGGCGGAGGACACGTGGTCCCCGCCCGGGGCCTGAGCAGTGGGACCTGTGGTTGAGTGGGCTCCGACCCGGTGTGGCCCCCCGCCCGCAGCCCTCCGGGCGCGCCGGTGGTACTGGCGGGGAAAGAGGTGTGGGCTGGGCCGGGGGCGCCCCGCGATGGCGAGGCTGGGAGACCCGCGCGTGGCGCGGGAAGAGCTGGAGCAATAAGGGGAGCGGAGGGAACGGGGATGCTTCTCCGGACGCCTAGCGGCCCTCGCCCCCGCCTCCCAGAACCCGGCCGGGGTTGGGACGCCGAGAGAGGCTTCCCGGTGGCACCCCTGAAAAGCGCCGTTGCTTGGGGAGGAAATGGCTCCCCGCCCGCCCGCCTCCGTCCCGGCCTCCGGCCGCACCCCGCCCGCCCCGCGCGTCCTCTCCCCTCGCAGCCGGCGCGGTCCGGCCGGAGCCCCGATTCGGGGCGAGGAGCGCTGAGAATCCCGGCGCTGACACTTAGCTCGATGACCTTGAGCAGTGACCTAACCTCTCAAGGTCGCTGCCTTCCCACCCGTAAAGCGGGACTGAAGCCGCCGTCTCTGCAGGCGCCCGGGAGGATGAAAGCAAGGATGGAGCCCCAGCCTGATGCTCCCGGCGCCCTGCCCCGTCTCGGTCCGACTCGCTTCTTCCTCTTCTCTGTTTTTTGCCTACTCTTCTCTCTCTAGTCTTTGCTGTCGTTTATGATCCTGGGTTTTTCCTCTTGGTTTTGTCTCCCCAGTCTCTCGCAGAATCCTTTTTCTTTCAATTAATTCTTTTTCTCCCATGTTCGTTATTGTGACCAAATTCATCAAAGATCAGTTTCCACTCCCGAGACCCTGGCCACCCCAAGAAATCGCCCCCTATCCATCATCTCCAGCCCCCTCGCTGGGCTACCCCAGTCAAAAAAGAACTTGGCTTACTACGAAAACGCGGTCCTAGGACACAAGTCCCCTTCGCCCCATTTCCAACCATTAAATTTTTGCTATGTGAGACCTCTGAGACCACCGCTGCCCTGAGGGCAGGAGCCACCGTGGCTTGTCACCGTGTCCCCGACACCAGGCCCAGAAATCCACTCGAGGGCTGGAGGAACGTCGGCCCACGACCTACGAGCCGAGTGGGGAGCCGAGACTGGAGCCCAGACTTCTAACTACTCCTCTTGGTCCTCGGTACAGAGAAAAACGAATTCATATATGATGCTCCATAGTCAAATATGAACATATTGTTTAATAGCACAATGTTGACTCGTGATTTTTTAAGAAAACATGTTCCATGACTTTTAGCTATAGAACTGAGGTTTGGATCAAGTTCTTAGTTATGAAAGTTGGTTAAGAGAGAAAATTAAAACACCACCAGGTTGAATTGCCTAAAGATGAGCTGCATTTATACTCATTTATTGAAACATTTTAAAGATGCTTAAAAATACATTTTATTTCTTTACAACTAAAAACTACACTATATACACTATCATAGTATATATAATGCAAAGATTATAAACAAAATGTTGTAAACTATAACCAAAGTATGTACAAGAACTTTTTTAAAAGAAGAAAAAAGCTAAGAAAAAAAAAAAAACTCTTGTAAAGAAAGCTAAACAGATAATTTTTCGTTGCTTGCAAGTTACTTCAAACCTAAAAGTAACAGGTTTCCTTTGAAATTGTTTCTCATTTTTATTAGAATCGAATTGAAGATCACCTGTAAAAGGTGGGGGAAGGAAGATAAGTGGGGAAATATGAGTTCTATGCACAGATTTTTGAAAAAGTAGAAGAACCACAGTACCACCTTGTGGGGAAAAGAGATTTTTTTTTTCTCTTTCAATATTATCGTTTATTTCCCTATACTACAGTCACACACACACACACACACACACACACACAAATTAAATATAAAAACAAAGCCATTTGAGGCACAATGCAAAAATTTAGTTGTAATAATATGCTTTCTCTAATATTTTTAACACACTGACATGTTTATATTAAAACTTTTAAGATTATACTAGCAAGTTAAACATAACAATATGTGTTATTAAGACATTTTACTCTTAATGCTGCAAATAATCCCATAAATCAAATGTTAGGCATGAAATAGTAAATATAAAATTGGATACACATCCTAACAGAATAATAATTCTTTTAAAACTGGCTTTGATTCCACTATTAAATGCAATTTATACATTTTTAAAATGTATTTATGTTTTCAGTGGCTTGGACTTGGAAAAAAACATATTTTTAGATAAATAAAAAGCCATTTTTATATGTTAAAATTGTTTGTCCCATTATATCTAAGAAAAGTGGAACAACCAGACATTTATAGAACTCACAATTGTTACCTTAACAAAACTGTTCTAGCCACTTTCAGGATATAAAGAGGACACAGATCATAAAGCTTAGATTTTAAAAAGTAAAATAGTAAGACTCCAAAACCAAGAAATGCAAAACAAAAACTGTTCCTCATCTATTGTACATCTGGAAATATCTTAAATGATGTGAATGTTTCCTGCTCTAAATGTGTTTTCTGTAAGGCAAGAGGGAATTCAGGGGTTACCTGTAGGCATTCTTTATTCTTTGTGCTTTAGAATCACAGGGCTGGTATATCCCTCTGACCTTCAGGAAGGACTAAATCAAAAGCATCCCGGGAAGAGACCAGTGTATTTCAAACTGTGTTCAGCAGAGCCCTAGGGGCTGTCAAAAGATTATGAGCGGAGGGAAACACTGAGAAGGCCCCTCACTCCCAGCTTCCACCAAGCAAATCTGCTTTCATCATTTTCACATGTAGGAATTCTGCCTAGGATTCAATGTAAACAACAGGATCTGTGGCTTTAAAAATATTAGAAAATTACTAATCTAATCTAACTTATTTTGTATAAGTCTAATAAATAAATGTTGTAAGAAACGTCCTGATGCATCCTTCAAGTTTATTAACAAATGCACTTCAAGAGTAGCCCACCATGCTTCCACATACGGCATTCTTTTTTTCTTTAAAAAGATTCATTCATTACAAAAGGTACATAAGTTGGGAAAAATTTTTCAATTAAAATAGAATTACATTAAACTAAAAATCTCCTTCTCACAACCCCAACTCATTCACCCCCCAGGAGTAACACAGTTAACATTCTGATTTGTATCTTCCTAGGCACTGTTTCTCTCTGTGCACAGGCACAGGCCTGTGTGGGTACTTACACGTGCCCACCCCCAACAGAGTGTGTGTGTGTGTGTTTGTTTGTTTTAATAAAACAGGATCAGATATGTGTGTTTTTCATCTCAATAACATAAGAACATCTTTCTGTGTCAGTAGCTACAGAACTACCTCATTCCTTGCAATGACTCCATGGCATTCAAGGTATGGATGTGTATAATTTATTTGATCTCATCCTTATTGTTGAATATTTGGCTTCTTCCTCTACTTAAAATATATTTCCTATGCTTTTCACCTGGCCAACATCTACACATACAAGTTTTGGGTTTTTTAAATGTTTCTTTATCAGAGTAACCATGAAACACCATCAACTTATAAGAAGTAACAACTGCAAAATTTTAAAACATAATTTCTCAATACAATATACTTTTTCTGAAAGAGCATTTTAAATACAACAGAATAGGATTTTTGTAAGCATAGTTTCATATTAATTTCTTTACTGGGAAAAAAAATAAACCTACATGTTTTTAAGATTTTTTTTCAATACCACACGTATGAGATTTATGCTTTTTTGAAGAGCTATTTGGCTGCATCTATCAATATTTAAAATATTCATGTCTTTTAACCCAGCATCAAGGTAGTTTTTCCATAGGAATATTCATACAAGTTCATTAATTCATTCAACACATTTATTGATCCAAGTGCTAGTCATTTTGCTAATTTCTCATGGAAGAGTGGTTAAAAGAAAAAAATACTCAGGGGCATTAAGTATAGTGAAAGAAATCTATACTGGATAAATAATCACATGGTACATATGCCATTATAAATTGTGAAAAATGGTAATAGGAAAATTAAATTATAATAAATGATTTTAATAATGGGTTTTCTTCCCAAAGAGCTACAAAATGTTACACTATAATCTCTCTTATTATACTTCATCTTTTAAACCCAATGTTTTATATATTTCTAAAGCATCCCACATACATTTTTTCTTTTTTTTTTAATATACCTCAACACACGGAAAAGCCACTTAAGTCTAATAAGGCCTTGAGAATGACAAGTCATTGCTTTCAGCTCATTTTAATCTTTGTCCCAAATATATTATTAAGATATTATTAAGATACTTAGGCATTTGTATTTTACCAGCCCTTTCATTGTGAATTCATTTTTTAAATAATGAGAAACAGAGAAAGTATAATAGAATATTCAAATGTATAAAATACAGTTGTTTGGATAAAGTCAAGAACATAGGTGAAGCTAATTTTTTGACTGGCAATCAACACCAACCCAGTACAATTACAAAATCATGGCAGATAAGATGGTTTAGAAGAGTCCAAATTTAGTACACAGAAGATAGCTTGGGCACGCCAATCTCAAAGTCTGTACAGACTTTCATAGCTGAAAAGATAGGTATGAAAGCTAAAGGCTAACGAAGTTATTTATTTTAGTGGAGGAATAAGAGCTAGAAAAAAAGGTGTGGCAATGGTTTCGTTTTCAAGGATGTCAGTTGTGACAGTAGTAGGAGATACCAAGACTGAGCTGAGCTGTGAACCCACAGAAAATTTAGACATGTCTGAGCATATCTAGAGAACAAGTTAGATTTGGCTACCAAAGGTCTATTTGTAAAAGGTGTTCCTGGAAAATAACTCATCTTTAGGTTAACAGAGACTTTCAGAGTACCAGTTTGACTCTACAAAAAGTAATGAGCTAGTCTCATTAGAGGAATGGTTTTGGCTGTGCTAGTAAGCTTGGGTGACATATATGGAGACTTCCTGAAAGCACTGGTAAGAATTTAAGAGGCCAGAGTAATTTCAGGGTAGATGGGGGACAAAAAGGTGATAACCAGAGAAATACTGTTTTGTTTTCATTAGTGTGATACTGTAACCCTATGACCTCATTTTTATCCTATATCTGGTGCAACCTAAGGAAATGTGAGTTTGAAAACCTAACAGTAAGCCCAACTGGAGAAAGTCATTTTATGAAGCTGACACTGGCTTTGTTGTGCTAAGTTCTTAAGCTTTGGCTGAGTTTGAATTTTGGAAGCAGAGTTCTTTCTATCTGAATCATGAGAAGAACAGGTCACTATCAAAGAGAGATTATTTGAGAACTCATTAATGACTCCAACTGGCATTAAAACAATGTCTTGAAACTATAGCAGAATAAACCCCAACTCTCCTCCCCACCACTCCCGAAAAAAATGAAAATCAGAACAGCTCTGGTCTCTAGCATTTGGGGCAGGGATTGACTGGGAAAGGGTATAAGGAAGCTTTCTGGGATAATGGAAATGTTTTATAATATGATAGGCTTTCATTTATTCATTTGTTGAGACTCAGAGAATGTATACTAAAGATGTATGCATTTATTATATGTAACATTTCCCCCAGAAGAAAAATATGTTTAAAATATTGAGTTCTCATTAACGTTATCAGTGCTGAAGTACTTAGGGGGAAATGTACCAATGGCTGCAATTTACTTTCACCAGTAAATACATCAAAAATTAAGATGTAGTAATGGGTGGATAAAGAGCTAAACAGATGGGCAGAGATGCATAAAACAAGCAGAGCAAAATTTTAATGATAGAATCTAGGTGGCAGACATTTGGGTATTCACAGTAAACTTACTTTAATGTTGATGTATGTTTGAAATTTTTAATAATAAAATAATTGGGTTTTATTAGGTTTGAAGTCTAAAAAGGACAAGAGTAGACTAAGAATCTGTTTACACATCATCTAAAACAACAAAGAACAAGAACAATGGGAATAGGCGAGTTCAGTATGTCAGCTCATCTAATTTTCCCTGCCTCTGACTCCCCCAGATCCCCATAGTTGGTCATACTGGTTTCCCACCTTGAAGTCAGTCTTTTCCTGGTTATCCAGCCATTTTTAGTGTTAGGTAGTCAGTATGTAAGCAGATACAGCTGTCCATTATTCAACTGCCCCTCACTTAGAAACACACATCACAATTGAAACAAACAAACTTAGAAGCAGACACTTGCCCATTTCTCAGTCTCATCACTGGCTCCTATGTTGATGCCTGAGCCTCTTCTGCCCACAATTAGGCCTGGGGTTCAGTGCCCCAGTGATAACAAGTAGAATTCTGGAATTATCCTGTCCCTTCCCAGAGCTCCCCAGCTCTGGGAAGCTCTAGTTGTTATGGTGGAGTTTCTGGTTTGGTTCCTGTTATCTCATCAAGTCTCTGTGGTCACTCTCCCACTTTGGTGCCTGAGACCCAGCCTATCACATAAATATGTGATGACTGCTATACCAGAAATGATCCCTAGGATAAAGAAGGGAACTGAAAAGGGTCCTAGACTTGGAAGCATGAGACTCAAATAAGGGTTGAGAGAGTTGAGGCTACCACTAAAGAGCCTGAGGTCAAGCCACGTAATTATTCAACAAATATATTTAAGTTTCTACAGTGTACTAGGCACTATGCCAGGCACTGACCAATTTGGTGGCAAACAAAATAGAAATAGCCTCTAACCTCACAGAGCTGACAATGGTGGCAGAGTTAGTAAACACCAAAATATATATACATATAAATAGATACATACAAATATATAACAATTTATTATAAATACTATGAAAAAACAGAGTTCTCTGAGATGATATTAAGGTAACTCACTTTAGATGGGTTAGGTAGAGAAAATCTCTCCAAAGAAATGCCATTTAAGCTGAGACCATGTGAAGTGAAGTACGTAGAGGGAAGAGAGGGGAAGATAGTCAAGACTGAAGGAAGAAAATGTGGAAGTTTCTGAGACAATTTAATGTTAGAGGAAAAGGAAGAAATCTGGTGTGACTGGTGTAAACTGGTATAAACCAGGGAAGGTATCAGTCCTTGGATAAGGTTTCAGACAAGTGAGCATGGGCCAGATTTTATCATGCAAGCCTGAAAAGTATGTTAAGGCCTTTGGGTTTTTATTTGAGCACAATGGGAAATATATTTAAGAATTTTGGGAAGAAAAATGAAGTCTTCCTGAGTGTCATCTGACCCAGAAATAGCTCTAGTTCTAGATACCAAGCCTTCTGAAATAATACAAGAATGTCAGTTTCAAGAAGTTAAGGGGTTTTTATTTGTATCACTCATTGCTCTTTCCCTAATGTCTAAAATAGTAGGAGCTCAGTAAACATTTGTTGAATAAACAGTATGTCTTCTTTACAATTATACATTTAGGTCATACTCAGTTTAATGGCTCTGCATTTAACTGTGAATTCAATACCACAGGGCACTTCTTTTGGCTCCATAGCAAAGAGAACCCTAACTCTCCCACACATTGGACAAAGCCCAATTTGATGTTTTGATCACAAAATTCCTGGGGAGGGAAGAACAACAATGTGTTCATATAGACTTACATAGTAAGTATTAGGAAAAAAGTGAGAGAAAAACGCAATCTGTGAAAGATGGGAGAGTGTTGGTGGAGTGGTTGGAAATTAATGGTTCCAGTAAGAGTGGAGACGTGGATCTCCAGGCACTACTGAATCCAGACTTTGTTAATAGGTTTCCATTTCTTTTCATCTATGCTCCAATTCCTTTTAAAGGCCTTGTTTCCAAAGAAAGCTGTTCCCAAACAGTTACAAACATAGCTACTGTTAGCACCAGGCATATAGACTACCAGCCTAGCAACCCTAGACGAAAGAGAATGCCTGTTTCCTATAGTTCTAGCCAAAGTTTATTGGTTCTGATTGGTCTGACTTGGTTTACATACCTATTCCTGAACCAATCACCAAAGACATGTTGCAGAAGAGAGGTACTACTCTCTCTGGCCATTTATAGATGATGTTTCCCCCACTGAAGAGAAGAGCAGTCAACCTCACCTGAAACCCAAGTACTAGGAGAGGTAATTCTCCAAAGGAAAACCAAGATATTAACACCAAAACAAATGTCAATGACAGACATAGAAAGCATCATTTCTGTGTGTAAAGAATGTTAATGGGAAAGAATGACTAATAAACCATTGTTTTCTTCAAATAATACTCATATATGAATGCAAAGCTTTAGATAATGTACTGTATTGTATATAAACTTTCTGCTGTGTTTTCTCAAGTCTGGCTAGTTGCAAATTTCAGGTGAACACTATAGTCAATGAATGCACAGGAATACAGTGACCATGAGAAAACCATAGTTCTTAATTTATAAATGTTTACACTGACATATGACAGTAAAAAATAACCATTTTTAAGATTTTTATGTATTTCTAAGAAAGTTTAACTTAATATTTTTAATAAGCTTTAAAAATTACTGCAATGTATAAACTAAATATGGCATTTGTTTCAAACTTCTGCATACTATTAAGAATTGTTTGTGCTTCAGACCACTTAATAAAAAATTGTATTAGGTTTGAGCATTTTTGTACTTAATAAAAAGCTTAAACATTTTTTAGCTTTTACATTTTTAGCTTTTACAATGTTTTAGCTAAAACATTTTTAGCCTGAAATAACACAAAAACTTTGAGAAATGCTCATCTCAGTGAGACATTACTGGAGTAATAAAATAAACCCTGAAACAAATAAAATTCAACAATAATGAAAACTCATTCTCAAAAGAATGACAAGATAAAGAACAAAAAGGAGAACGAGTTAGGTTGATGTACGAGATATGCAAAATCAGTAAGCTGCAATCAATATAGAAGAACATAGCAGAGAAAGATGTATTTCCACGCTGAGTATTGCAATGCAAGTACTAGGGAAAATAATTAGACACATTGAGTAAAACCAATAAACTCTTATTAACAGCTATTAAGAGTTTCAAGAACAGCATGCAAATATAGCTTAACTTTAAAATTCCATGAAGGCAGAGAGTTAAGACTAAGCAATCATTAGTCTTAGTCATCGTTATATATCTACCTAGTGTAGTACCTAGCACATAAAGATGTTCAATAAGTTTTGTTCAATCAAAAAATTACTTATAAAATTGTTCCACCCAGTGATTTCTATTATTTAAAGCTAATAATTTGGTAGGTCATTTGGTCATCTCAAAGTGAAACCAGTTAACTCAATGCAAAATTTTTGTTTACATGAATTATGTGAATGTGAATTTATCTATACCAGCATTTATGTGACTGTTAATCTGTAATCAGATATACCCAGTAAGATTCTTCCAGGTATATGTTAAGGTATATACAATTTCTGGCCTGAAAAAGAAATAAAATTCTACTCATTATCTATATTTAGTAGGTCTGCACTGCTACAACCAAGGTTCCACCTGGATTGTTTGGACAATACCAAGTTGTTAGTTGAGTTTCCCCTAGAAGCAAATACTGAGAAAACAATTATTGAGTGCACGTGGGACAGTGCACTCAGTGGACTTACAGAAAAAGCCCATGGAACAGCAATCCTTACAGAAAAGGGGCAAGGTGATAGAGAAAAGGAAAAGCAGGCAATAAAGGGTATATTATTAAGCCAACTGTCCAAGTAGACACCACAAGGAAGCTCTGGAATTATCCCATAAAAACAGGTGAAGAGCCTGGGTTATACCTCTACACCACAAGTCACTGAGTTAAGGGCCATCATCTGGGGGAAAGTAATTTCCATCCCATTCTAGCCTGCCACCTGTGTGGGCAAAGTGGGTTTGGCAACTCAAACGTAGCCACCCAAGAAAGATGTAGTTGCTGGCTGTGGGAAGTCAAGCTCACATGTATGGAAACTGTAAAAGAATCTGGGGGGCTATGGGTGGGACACTCAGAATGTTTGCTACACCTGGCAATTTTTGGCAATTCTCATGTAAGCAAAAGGGACCCCAGAGTAAAGGAGAGGATATGAAAACAAAATATAACTGTAACTTCTAACTCCAAGCTAAATAGGCTTTACAATATAGTGACTACTACTGTCTATACTCAGTAAATCACTGTTGCCTGATAAAGGAATGAATAAATGGTTTAGAAATTAACTAACCAGAAACAGATACACCAGAATACAGCCATTCACACCCACGTGCACTGAGCTCTGAGTTTTAATTCACTTTTTAAACTTTACTTTTAGGTAAGAAGGGACAGCTTTGATGCAGGACTTTTTCTTCCCTAAAAGTTAGTCACATACTCCATTTTTAGCCATAAAGAACCAAGAATAAAAATAATAGATTTAACTCTAACAATTTCTCCTAATATAAACACAGTTATATAGCCAATTAAAAACCTAAAGTAAAAAAAAGTATCTTGAATGTAAGAAGCAAATTCATCTTACTTCTTGTTCTCTACATATTCTGAATCTCCCACATTCTTTCTCAGGATCCAATGGCAACTCAAGGCTAAATTTGTAGTGCAGATTTTACATCTAATCATAGTCCTGCAGCTAATTTCATTGCTTTCAGAAATCATTTTTATACCAGTTCAATATGCTTCAATCAGAGGTGAATTATCAATTCTGATAATACCTATTTTTTATAAATTAAGCTAGAAACAGGATATAATGTATTCTTTATTTTCCAAAGGAGATCAATCCCAAGCTCATTAAAGTTGATAATGAGTGAGGGGCTGGAGACTGGGTAAGCTGAAGAAAAAGGTAGAAATCAATTCTGAGCAGAGGAGTTAAGGTAAGCAATATATGAAATTCAGACCAAAGACAATTTGATTTTTGTTAGTTTAATAAATACCATATGTCAATTAGAATATGCTATTGTTTTTCTTTTAATGAAGATGGCTTATATTGATTAATAAACTTTTGAATTGTCTGAATGTATGAGGAGGTATAGAACTTACTCTCATTTATATTGATCAAGAATTGCTTAATGTGATCTCACAATGAAATTTCCCTTTATGCTGTGAATTTCATCAAGTTTGGATCAAGATAATGACATACTAACCTTAAACAATTGTCATTTATCAAGGAAACCAGAAGTATTTATTAGAAAATTTTAAGAAATTTAGAGATTTAAAACCTTAACATAAACTGAATAATATTTGCTATTTTTCATCCTCTCAAAATTACCTATTTATACTTAATGCTATGCAGTATAATATTACATTTGATGCACTCATTATAGCACAGACTGCATTCCTAAGTGTCCCTAAGGATTCATTTCTAGGGATTAATTGACCTTGCATTCTTTAAAATGTTTTACTCTGCATAAATTTCAACTTTAATTTCTTCTCCCTAAAATCAAAGAATCTCTCTACCCTACTCAAGTTTTGTTGGTATCAAAATAAGAAAAGGCAATACTATTAGAAAGCCATAGTGATGCAACCCGAAAGTATAATTATCTCATCAAATAAGCTAAGAGGAAAACCTCTTCTTTTCCCAGGAAAGTCTATATTCGAAACACATTCTTCAGACAAGGAAGATTACAATTAATCATTTGTCTTAAGGAACTCCAATATGCCCCCAAAGGAATTTGATCATCTGATAGCTTCCGTAGAGGCTTGGAGCTGGAAATCCAGCTCTAAGCTTTCAGGCAAGTGGGCTTTGGTGACTTTACATACAAGGAACCCTTAGAGATCATTAAAATGAAATGTTTTCCTGTAGTTACAAGGCTAGCTGTTTTCTTTTCAACAGTAACCCGACCAAGTTGGTAACACAATTTTCTAGGACATTAAGAAGTTCGCCCACAGCTACACCAGTATCTTTTGTCAGTAGACTGCCCTTATCCAAGGGGGAAACATTCCAAGACCCCTGGTGGATGCCTGAAACCATACATAGTACCAAACTCTGTATGTACTGTTTTTTCAACCTGATAACCAAGATGGCTACTAAGTGGCTAATAGGTGGGTAGTTTCTACAGCATGTATATCCTGGACAAAGGGACAGGATAGAATGTGACAGCACAAGAGTTCATCATGCTACTTAGAACAGTGCACAATTTTAAATGTATGAATCATTTCTGGCATTTTCATTGAATATTTGCAGACTGAATATGGTAACTGAAACTGCAGAAAATGAAACCATGGATAAGAGAAAGCTACTGTATATACTACTCTTTTCAAGCCTCCTTTTATTCATGAGCCTATTATAATTGTCTTCAGCTTAACCAGTCTCCAGCCCCTGACTCAGGACTAGTATATTAGTTTGTCTCTAGTTCATATGGTCACCAGCGGTTCTGGCAAGCAGAAATCAAAAGCCTAATTATCCTTTGAATGAACTGATAAAATTGAGTTATTAAACAACGAAAACAAAGATTACAGCCACAATCAAGGTATCCTCACCAATGTGTACTTGCCCCATGAACCCTACTGGAAATAGTCTTCAACTTTAGTCAAAAGAAATGTATTACAAATCAAAACATAATCACTACCACCAACTTAATTGATTGATTGAATAATTGATTGAAGCAAGCAGAAGTGCAGTGGCATGGTCACATTTCATTGCAGCCTCAGCCTCCTGGGGTCAAGCAATCCTTCGGACTCAGTTTTTTTAATTTTGTAGAGACAATGTCTTACTATGTTGCCCAGGCTGCAACTTTCTTCATTTAAACAATAGGAAAATGTGCTCAAGATTAAAATACAATCACTAACTTTTAATTCTTCAAAATGAATGATTCAAATTATTTATTAATATAAATGCTGCTGCCTATATGTGACCTCAAGGGCTCTCAACTCTGATTGGCCTGTGACATAGAAACTAATGCTGCCATATCAGAGACTCACTGATCAGGATCTACAAGAGTAATACTATTAATAACTGATCTATAGAATGGCAACCAACTTTTGCTGTTACATCACATTGTTTATTTCTGTTCCTCTAAATTTCATTCATATGAACATTTTTGAAAAACACATATTTTCCAGGCTCTGTACTATATACTTTTACATGCTGTTTCATATATGTTAATATATTTAGAGATGGATTGACATTTTAATATTTAACAAAACTGATATGATTCAAAATCCTATTAAAAACTAAAGCAAAATGTTTTAATATGGATAGGAATATAGTGTAGTTCATGTAGCTCAATACTTACAGTTAGCATTTTTAGGCTTCGAATATTAAAAGTTTATCAGATTATTTCTTCATTTAACAATTCAAGCTAAAGCATGGGTTTAATAATCTGTGCTTAGATTGTGTTCTGCACTTTAGATAAAAAATTTCATTAAGAAATAGTTGTCAGAATTCCACTTCCTGAATTTCTTCTAATACTTCGAATGTTTCTTCAGATATATGAGCACTAAATATTGATTTCCCAAACTTATCAAGTGTAATACAACAACTGGATATTTTAGATCAAACTAAAACACCGTTTGGGGACACCTTTCCCATTAGACTATTTCCCTTAACTTTCTGAATGCTTCTGGGCATAATTAAAAGACCCTGTTACTTTTCCTGTACCGTGTGTTAAAGTTTAAGTGTGTTACATCATTGAATTGATTAACAATTTTTAGAAGATTAATTAGCATCCCAACAGATATTTAACAGAACTTTTCATTAATACCTTAATCTTGATAGTACCAATTTCCCTCTCAGAGCACTTTGAATTCCCAGAGATGGCTTCTAAATATGGAGCCTCTATTTACTTAATGGAGCTTTGCGCCTTTGAGAGTAGCTCGGTGGGGTGCTGGGGAACTCAGAAGAAGATGTGAAATGGGTTGCTAACGAAGAAGAATGCAAAGTAGACCCTCTCAGCCTCACAGTTTTCAAGCACTACAATATCCCTTACCCTGATTACAGCTTCAGCAGAGTGGAGTGATTTGTTTGTTGAAATAATGAATAGTAGATGGCATCCATTTTAGTGGAAAGTTTTAATTTGTGATTCCCTGAGGCTGTGTGAAATGAAATACCCCTACTTATTCCTGCAAATGAAACCAAATTGCTTCTGCAATTTCTTCTGTGAGAGATCATCTAAGAACATCGATGTGACATATTAGTCTATGATATAAAACATTTAGTGAATGCACTTTTGTAGTGAAGAGCACTATTTCCATGAAGATTACTTTTATTTCTGACTCATATTCTTATCTGATTTTCTGCTATGAAAAACCGATGCTGAAGTATATCATGATGATTAAGGTATCTCAGGAGCTCAGAAAATAGAAATCTATTTTCTCAATTTTTACATAAATTTTGGTTAAAATATCAGTTACTTCTGAAAGTAATCATTAATGCCATAATAATACCTTATTAACTTTCAACAAGCAAACTATTCAAATGAATTAAATAGGTGGTTAGAAAGAAGAAGAACTAAAGTTTACCCTTGGAAAATCTACGGGTGAAAAAGTATCCTAAAACTTAGTAACATTAAGATTAGAGAGATATTTAAACTGACCAGGAGAATGAAGCATTTTCAAAACCCTCAAATACTTGAGAAATCTTCATTACAAATAGTTGGTATGCCAATTATATATCAATTTGCCTATTTATCAAATCTTCACCCAGTTATGGAAAATATTTGGGTACCCCAATCCTTACACCTAAAATAAATGAAATAAATTAACAGCATTTACTTAGAAATGTAGATACTCATTTACTTTCTAAAAAGTTATTAAGTGTCTACTGAACACAATTCTCACCCAGTTCAGATAACATCCAATGGGCGGAGTCCGGGAAGGGGTAGGAGGACAGAAAACAAATGACAGAAAATAACCAAATAAGATGACATTGGTAGGCAGAGGACTAGAAATAAAACTTAGTAATAGATAGAAGTGAAGGGGCAGGGAGCTAAAGAGAGGAAAATATCACTGTCTCTGAGGTACTGTTTGAGCTGAGACCTAAGTGATAAGATAGAGACAGCTGTGGAAAATTTAGGAAATAGCAAATCCAAACTGGGAACATCTTACCTGTAAATCACTAGTAGCACACAGGAATAGAAATCTAGCACATACAAAAGCAGACATTCTCCTAACATTTGTGGGACTCAGGGTAAGAGTACAAATGGAGGCTCACATATTGTATGCCTAAATATTTAAAGCAGTAAATCAAGGTAAACTGGTAAATAAAATATATTCCATCCTCCTACCTTGACAATTTTCCCTTTC
The DNA here is from genome assembly GCF_001604975.1 of Cebus imitator. Lineage (NCBI taxonomy): Eukaryota > Metazoa > Chordata > Mammalia > Primates > Cebidae > Cebus > Cebus imitator. The sequence continues at coordinate 115,350 of NW_016107431.1, read as the reverse complement.
ACCAGAATGTAGTGGTGTGAGCAAACCTAGCCTCCAAATCCTGATTTATACCCCTGTCCTCCTACTCTGGGCTCAATCTACACTGCAAGGAGACTTTACACACCCACATGTGGGCTCCCCAACCTGCCCATCTGAGCCCATTCACACACACATGCATATACAGATATTCTTTGGCTAGCCCTCCAGAGGACAGACCCAGAGAAGAAACTTGTACACATAGCTTTGGGGCTGTTTGGAGCTATTTCAGGGTCCTGAGTACCTACAGCTCCCATCCCATGAGAAACGTGCTATTGAAGGGCATTTTAAAGTGTGAGGCTCAGAGCAGAAATCCCTTTGACTAGGGCTAGTGGAGAGAGTACACAAAAAAAATCACCAGCACGCTTCTTCCCCACTCAACAAATCTCCCCAATCCAGCTTCCTTTCTTTCCAAGTTTATACCAGTTAGAAACTAAACTATGATGGGGCAATAGTCTCCTAGTATCTGTGTTGGAGAACTGTTTTCTCCATTATCACCACACCAAGAAAGAAAAAAGGAAAACGAACAATTATTTCACATTTAATTTCTATGCACCAGTCACTTTTCATCTGCACCAAAACCTTTGATGTAGGTATCAGGTAGATAAACTAAAGTTGAAATTTTAAGTAATTTATTCAAGATATGTGGCAGAATCAAGATAATAACTCTATCAGAATTCTAAAATACTGTGCTTTGAAGATAAAGCACAGAAATCCCAACTGCAATTAGTTTACCACCACTCTCTAAAGCATAAGCAAATTTGAAGCATTTTAAGATTACCAAAGAAAGAGAATAGCTTTTGCATGAAGATACCCCCAAAAACACTAAATTTAAATACAAGGATGTTCATCTCAGTGATATTTAAAGTGGGCGGAAAGTGTTGAAAACAACCTCAATGTCCAACAGCAGATGGTTGGATGAATGACCCACAGACATCCTGACGTCTCAGTTTCTGCCCTTCACAGTTCCAAAAATCTACCCCTCATTTTCTTCCAATCATATCTCAGATCAGTTGTTGCCCTTACCTGAAACTGCACCACCTTTGAAATCACAAATTCAAATGTCATACTCTCTAACCACAACCCCAGACCCACCAGTTTGGCCAGGAAGCTTTCATCACACCTGTTCTTCAATCACATGGCAAACTTCCACTCTATTGACCCTTCTACCCTCTCCCAAACTATCATACTCTCCCGTTATCTCTTTTTCCTTTCTTCAGGTTAACTCCCATGGCCCATGATTCATCTACCCTCTCGCCAAAATCTTAAACTCCCTCACCCCAGTGTGGTTTTCATTTACACTGTTCTATATTTTGCCTTCTCTTAACAATCAAATTTCTCAAAATGTTGTACATATTACTGTCCTCATTTCCCTCACGTCTCACTCAGTCCAACTCATCTAGTTTCTGTTCCCATCTTGGAAACTGCCCTAGACAAGGCTGTGGATGACCTCTGAGTCCCTAGATCCAACAGACCCTTTTCAAGATTTTCTCATGTTTAACTTCTTACAAGTATTCAACACAAACATCCTTTTCATCTTGGTTTCTACAAAACACCATAGTTTGTTTTTTATTTTCCACAAATTTCTTTGGCAATTCCTCCAGCTCCACCCACCCCTTACCCATTTTACTTCTTACGGCTCTTTCTTAAGTCCTAGTATTTCTCACTTTACACATCTTTCACTTTCCATGACTTAAATTATTAGTATCATCAGTAGGTCAGCATCTGTTTCTCTAGCTTTGTCTTTTCCCTTAAGATCAGCTGTCTACCTGCTCATAAAACTCTCTGGTACCCCCAGCTCAACATGAAACTGATTTCTTCATTCTCCTCTCCCCTAACTTTGTTCCTGTTCTTCTTGCCTCCTGCAAAAGGCACCCTTTCTAAAATGAATTGCACAAATGAAAAATCTAGGAATCCTCCTCTACATTGCCCTTTCCTTTACCTCCTTCCCCACTTCCAGTGTCAGTCACTAACTTCCACCAATTACTAACTCTACCAATTCTATTTCTTCAATGTCTCTCATTTGTCCATTTATCTATAACATGTATGGGCATTATTCATGTTATTCAAACCACTATTATGTCTTGCCTTGAATACTGCAACAGCCTCCTAACTCAGTGCTTCCCAAACTTTTTCATGTCATGGCACACATAGAAGATAATACTGGCTGGGTGCAGTGGCTTATGCCCGTAATCCCAGCACCTTGGGAGGCCGAGGTGTGGTGTGTGGATCACCTGAGGTCTGGAGTTTGAGACCAGTGTGGCCAACATAGTGAAATCCTGTCTCTATTAAAAATACAAAAATTAGCTGGGCATGGTGGTGCATGCCTGTAATCCCAGCTAATCAAAGGCTGAGGGAGGAGAATCAACTGAACCAGGAGGCGGAGGTGGAAGTGAGCCGAGATCGCACCACTGCCCTCCAGCCTGGGTGACAGAGCGAGACTTCATCTCAAAAAAAAAGAGAGAAAAAAAATGGTAATATTATGAGATACTCTGGGATAAGCTAAAAGGGATTGAAGTCATCTATTTAGGGCTTAATTTTAAAAACAATTGCTTTTTTTTTACACTATATAATTTTGAAAAATAAAATACATTAGAGACAATGTTGAACACTGAGTTTGTATAAAACATCAAATATACTCTTTGAAATTTTGTAAAAACGTTTAATAAGTTTTCCTTCATGAATATAAATTTTTAACATAAAATGTTATATTTGAAATTACTACCATCAATTCCTGATCCAGACTTAAGGATGATCTCTTCAAACCCTTGATAATCATAACCAAAGAAAAACTTTCTTCATACAAGTAAATGAAAAAAGCATTTTTATAATCATTCTAAAATTTACAACAGTTGAAATTAAACAGCTCTCCTTTAGTTGTCAAATATAATGTTGAAATTTCTCGTGATAATATGAACAAATTTTGAGACAAGTTGTACTTTCTGATATCAAGTATTTAGAAAATAATGGACATTTTATTTGCAGAACACACAGACATCATCAAAACAGTCATCTGTAACTAGCTTGGATGGGGGTGGGGTTAAAGGAGAGAATGTTACCTGCAAACAGATATGTCAGCTAACTGTGATGTCAGACAATGTCTTAGAGCTGCACTTGCCAGAAGCTTCTACTTCACCTTTGCAATGCTCACCTTTAAAAGCTACATTGTGGGTAACTGTAACACAAACCCTGCCTGCAGCTCCGTGAGTTGGCTAAATTCCAGCTTAGTTTCTCTTGGGATGCCAAAGACCTGGGATGAAGACTTGGAGGGTGGAAAATACATAACAAATGCATATATTAAAGAAATGCATGAGTTTGGGAACTGCTCTCTAGCAGTGTCACTAAAATGCTAAGGGACTGGCTATCCGCTGCTTACTCCAGTTCTGAATACAGTGCAGCAGAATACTATTTCCGAACTTCCTGGAAATAATATTTAATTGGGTTGGGTGTGTTTGGTTCTCAGGCAGTAAAAATAGCACTTTCTAGGTATAGAGCTTGTGTTAGAGCTTTCCAAAGAATCAAAACCAATAGAATATACATGAGGAGATTTATTATGTGAATTGGCTCATGTAATTATGGAGGCCATGAAGTTACGCTATCTGCCTTCTCCAAGCTAGAGAACCAGGAAAGCCAGTGATGTAATCCAGTCCAAGACCTGAGAACCAAGGAAGCCAAGAGTGTAACTCTCAGTCCAGCTCTAAAGGCCCGAGAGGAAGACTGGTGTAAGTCCTGAAGTCCAAAGGCCCAAGACCCAGAAGCTCTGATGTCTAAGTGCAGGAGGAAATGGACGTCCCAGCTCAAGAAGAGAGCGTGAACTCATCCTTCCTTTACCTTTTTGTCCTTTTGGGCTCTCAACAATGGGATCATGACCACCTACATTGGTGAGGAAAGATCTTCTTTACTCAACCTACTTAATCAAATGCTAATCTTTTCCAAATACACCCTCGCTGACACACCCAGATATAATGTTTTGCCAGCTAGCTATCACTTAGCCAAATCAAGTTGACACAAAATTAACCATCACAGAGCGCAATCTGAATAAACATATGAATAATGAGCATTTGCTTGTTGCATACCCACCAATCATTCCCTGCTTTGCTGTCCCTAAGAGTATTGAGATTTTCCTTCTGGTTAGCATCTCCTCCTCCTCCCCCTTAAAGCCTATGTTTCCAGGAGCCTCAATCTAAGTTAAACAAGGTACAGTCATGCATTGCTTAACGACAGGGATAAGTTCTAAGAAGTATGTTGATAGGTAATTCCATCATCGTGTGAACATCATAGAGTGTACTTACATAAACATAGCTGATAGAACCTCCTATACACCTAGGCTATATGGTATACCTGTTGTTCCTAGGCTACAAACCTGTACAAACCATGTTACTATATTGAATACTGCAGGTAAATGGAACACAGTTGTATTTATCTAAACTTAGAAAAAGTACAGTAACAATACAGTATAAAATATTTTTTTTAAATTCATACGCCTATATAGGGCACTCACCATAAATGGAGTTTGCAAGACTGGAAGTTACTCTGGGTGAGCCAGTAAGTGTGAGTGAATGTGAAGGCCTAGAACATTACTGTACACTACCATAGACTTTATAAACACTGTATACTTGGGTTACACTAAATTTACTTTTTAAAAGTTTTCTCCAACAATGAATTAAGCTTAGCTTACTATAACTCTTTTACTTCATAAACTTCTAAATTTTTTAAAACTTTTTGACTCTTATAATAACACTTAGCTTAAAACACAAACACACTGAACAGCTGCACAAAAGTATTTTCTTTGTATCCTTATTCTACACACTTTATTCTGTTTATTTTTATTTTTATTTACTTTTTAAACTTTTTGGCTAAAAACTAAGACAAACACACATTGGCCTGGGCCTACACAAGGTCAGGATAACCAACATCACTATTTTCCACCTCCACATCTTGTCCCACCAGAAAGTCTTCAGGGGCAATAACATGCTAAGAGCAGTCATCTCTTATGATAAAAATGCCTTCTTCCAGAATACCGCCTGAAGGACCTGCCTGAGACCATTTTACAGTTTTTTTAAATGGAAATAGGCGTACACTCTCAAATAACAATAAAAAGTATAGTATAGTATAGTATAGTATAGTATGGTATAGTATAGTAAACAAATAAACGAGTAACATAGTTGTTTGTCATTATCAATATTATGTATGTATGCACATAATTGCATGTATTATACCTTTATATGACTAGCAGCACAATAAGTTTCTTTATGCCAGCATGACCACAAATGCAAGTAATGCACTATAAGTAATGTGTCATGCTATGACATTACTATGGCTACAATGTCACTACCAATAGTAATTTTCAGCCTCATTATAATCATTTAGGACCACTGTCACATATGAGGTCCATTGACCAAAAAATCATTATGCAACACATGACTGTGAATGTATCCTCAAGCATCTTGTCCCACATCCTTCAAGGGTACACTTACCAAGTCCTTTTGAAAAAAAATGTTTACCTGCTCTTATGAGAAGGCTCCCAAGAGATGCTCTCTGTTGTACTTTGTGATATGTGAAAAATGAAACTGCTAGTACATGCATTCTTAATGTAGGCACTAACACCTCCAAAAGGGGGCAAAAACTGAGGAGAGACAAAATCTTATCCTTTTTCATATAAAGCACAAGTATCCATACAATACATAAATAAATATACAGTGTATCTGAGGTGTTAAAACTTTGAGGAGGGGCATTAAGACGTCTAAAAAGGCTCCTTGAAAGAATAATGGGGAAAAAAAGATTGAGAAACACTATTCTAGAATACAGCAAATACCACTAAAGGCAGAAGAGAATAATGGAAACTCAATTATTGATGTTATCATCAAGCCTATGAATCAGATCAAACCTGAAGCCTGTCCTAGCTCTTGACTTTCCACTTAAGCCAATAAGCCCCCTTTATTAGGGAATTTTGTGTTTGATTTTCTTGTTACTTATAACAAAAGTCATATTAACTGATAAAATGTGGAACATTTGTCTGACATATATATGCCCCAGAACATTAAAGTGGAAATACTTTAGTCCCAGTTTCTGCTAAACCTCCATGAAAATAGGTCCCAGATATCCCTACATCCAAAATGAGCCAAATAAAATCAGAATCTCATTTAGAACAAGCAAAGAGGTGGTGGGAAATGTATTTTGAAACTCTTGTCCTCTCATTCCCTGGAGAGTATAAAAGGGCCAAAAGTGAAAGCAGAGTTGAAAGTTATAGTAGTTATTAGGGTGCTGACATGAGGGAGAGTGGTGGAGGATGCTCAAGCTCAGAGGGACTTCAAGGAATTTACCTAATTAGTTTTGACATGTATTTGGAAATTTGTAGAGGCACATGGATTGGTGACTCAAGTTGACATGAAATTGTGAGGTCAAGTTTCTATCCTTAATTCATGAAAGTTAAAGGAAATGCAAAGTCAAAATTGAGGTGAACTGAGATAGGTTCAGCTCCCCTCCATTATTCCTCTGGATTTAAACTTTATTACTTAGGAGTATTTGGTTGCAAGTGACAAAAATACAACTTGGACCAGCTTACATGAAATGGCAATTTACTAGCTCACACATAATCAAATCACAGAATGTAAGACATGGATTAGAACTTGGGGATTACTAAACCCAGAGACGTAAACACTGCTGAAATTTTCCATCTATTATCAGAAGCTAGGGAAAAGGCATCAGGCAGACAAAAGAAAAAGAATAATCTGCAAGCAATTTGGACAAAAATTTATTTTAGATTAGCATCAACATCAGAAGTCTAAATCAGTGGATAAAACATAGAAGCAGAAGTATGGGGTACAAGATATTGAAAATGTTGTAATCAATTCACTTTGAAATGCATCTAGCAAAATGGTAGATGGATGTAAGTATGGATGGAGGGAGAGATGCACATATGCCTATTACCATAAAGCAAATATAGTAAATCTTGGTGGTGAGTATACAGGTTTTCATTATAACATTCTTTCAATCTTTCCATATATTTGACATTTTTGTAATAAAATTTTGGAAAAAAATCAAGCAGGAGAACTGCATCATGGCTGTAGTAATTAGCCCTTTATCAAGATTCCAATCCAAAGCTGAAAGTACAGGAAACATATCTTACGTTCCAGGGAAAGGGAGAACTGACAAAACCTATTCATTTGTACAGAATATATAAGGGTTTATTGAGTTCCCATTTGGCAGCATCCACTGCACTAAGATTAAGATGTTAAAGGGAAATCAGATATGGCCCTGCAGAGTTATAGCAGAAGGTAAGAAGTGACCATTTTGGTTTGGACATGTAAAAGGAATGACAGGTGAAAATGACTGTCCCACACATTACATCTGCTTCTATTGGATTTCAGTGCACCACACATCATTTTACATGCCCTGATTTCTCCTTTGGACAACCAACTGGGTGATGGGTTCCTTAACTGATACAGAAAAGCACTCAGGAATATATTTGTGGTGAGTGACAATTTTTGAATTTGCTGTGGTATCTTGAAGTTTAGGTGTTATATCTAAATAGAGGTGTACAATAGGTCCAGAATTCAGGAAAAATCTTGAGTATTGGGAGATTAGGAGTCATCATTATAAAAATGGTATGAGAAACAAAGGCCTTAAGTAAGATCATTAAAAGAGAGTATGTACAGTGAAATTATTCTTTCATTTTTTATCCACTCATCAAACTGTCATTGCATGTCACTAGAACAAGATAAAAAGTGACAGAATGTTTCCCAGGAGTTGGTAACTTCTTGATGGTCAAATCCAATGACCTATTTGCAATCCCAATTGTGTTTAACATAATTCTTTTTTATACAGCATATACTTGGTTGCCTTCTTCTTCATTGGAGAGCTTTCCTCTGGTGACATTCCAATAACGATTTTCCTCACTTCCCTCTTTCAGTCTCTTACTGAAATTTAGAATTTGACATTAGCATGAATCCATCCTTGGTCTTTAAATCTTCATTTCTAACTCCAATTTTCCACAGTTAGGCTTTATGTCAAAAGGACTAAATAAAGTTCAACAGTTAGTTTAAAATTAAAACTTGTGCTGATAGTACAACATGGGTAATGCAGCCCGTTTCGGGGACAAGATTGATCCACTTTCAGAGGACCATAATTGCTTTAAAGTCTGAGCCTATTTTCTCAAGTCCTGAAAATGGAGATGTAAACATTTGATTTTCAAGACGATTGTTGATGATTCATTTACCAATCTAAAGCAACAGTGCCTCGCACTAGTAATCCATAACTTGAGATGAACACGCCAAATTATAAGTATCTTATCCACCTCCTTCATATAAAGTTTGAACACCAAAATATTAATTTCTGTTCGTGAGCACTCAACCTCCACAGTTATTCATGTTGCATAAGCTGATTCGCTCTTTTAGAATCTCTCATAGTGTCAGGGACGAGCTCAAAGTAACAGGTGCAACTGCTTCCTTCCATATCCCACACTGCGGAAAATACATTTCGTAAGCCGTCTTAAAGAAACAGGTCTAGTTTAGGGCTGAAACTTAAAGGTAAGCTTCGTCACGAAAACACAATTCAACACCATCTTGCCTGTCTGCAGGCACCTAAAAGGAGAGGAAGTCAGGCCAAAACACATTTCACGCAGCAGAGACGAAACCCCAGGTTTTATCTTTCCCGCTGGTCCTTAAAGGACCAACCGTACTGATTTTGCGTCATGTTCCGCGCCACTTCCGCTCGCGCACTTTAATTACGTTACGCGTCAGCTCTCGCGTTACCATCCAGTTGCTGAGGCCCTGTAATAAAGGTCTCGCGAAATTTGTTCTAGGGTCCAAGCTCGCTTCTTCGCTTACTCCACCCCACCCCCAACGTGTCCCTCCTTTTCTTTCCAAGTCACAAAATTTTCCCCTCCCCTCTCCTCCCCCAGAGTTTATGGCCCGCCTCCTGTTTCCGATTTCAGCCCGGAACCGGAAGTGTAGTGGGCGGAGCCCGGCAGCGGAAAACGCAGCGGAGCCAGAGCCGGGACACGGCTGTGGCTGCTGCCCCTACACCCGCCACGGACCGACGGGTGGTAGGACTGCGCGGCTCCAGGCTGAAGGTCGGTCCGGAGGCGGGTGGGCACGGGTCTCACCCGGACTGTCCGGGCGGCACCGTTCCCGGGCCCCCCGGGCGCCGCGAGGGATCATGTCTACAGCCTCAGCCGCCTCCTCCTCCTCCTCGTCTTCGGCCGGTGAGATGATCGAAGCCCCGTCTCAGGTCCTCAACTTTGAAGAGATAGACTACAAGGAGATCGAGGTGGAAGAGGTGAGCGAGGTCCGGCATGTAGACGCCGGTCCCGGCCCGCCCCGACCCCGCCTCTGCCTGTGCCTCAGAGGTCCTGGCTCTGAAGGTGCCTCCCCGAACCCTCTAATTCGCGGGACCCTGCGGGGTCCACCCGGGAGACCCCACATCCCTCAGTGACGCGGGAGTGGGAGTTACTCTCTGAGCTCAACTGTTCGGGAGTAGCTTTTTTTTTCCCCCACTTGGTCACTCTTGGTTTTGGATTTGATATCCCGGTGATAAACAGGAGAATGAACTGGTGAGATACTGTTGTCCACCAGTTCTCGTATCTGTAAGTAGTCGTTTCAGCGAAGATCGTAGCCGTTCTGGAGTTTCAGTTCGCTGGCCGTAATGTTCTTAATGGTCAAAGATTGTATGATGTTCGACTTCTACCTCAGTGCCTAGCATGTAGGGAGTGCTCAATAAATGCTTGTTAAATTAATAGATCATCAAGTCTAATAAGCACCAAATGGTGCTCAGCACCGACTGGTTTTCAATTTCTCCAATTTAAATGCTCGGCTTTCAGTTGGGTTAATGTAGGTAAATTTCACCATAAGTAACATAGACTGGTCTACGATCAAAATATGTTTCAAGTAGCATACTCTGAAGAGATAACGAATGTACAGTGACAATCAGAATATTAACATTAGACTAGAAATCGCTATCAGAAAACCCATATCCTCTCTTTATTCTGCAGTAATTTATTTTAGAACCAGTTATTTCAATGTGACTTTAAAGCATTGCTTCTTTTCAAATTAACAGAGAGGTAAATTAGGTTCTAATGACTATAAAATTTAGAAAAGTAAAAATGCGTATATATATTTTAAAGACACTAGAATTTGTTAAAAACTTTGGTTTAAAATACCAGCTCTTACCTTTTATTTGCCTTTTTTTTTTTATTTTTAAGCACTTTGCGTTTTATATACCCATGAAAAACCTAGTGAAATACTATAGATTGTCAACAAGTTGTGTCTACTTTAAAATTGTAAAATTATTTTTAAGATTCAGCAAGTTCAAAGTAGTGAGATAATGTTCAACAAATAAATTTTTTTCCTGTGCATGTTTTGGAAGAGTAGTGGATTACTGGATTATATGTATTTTTATCACAAAAAATAACTTTAGAGATCATTGAGAACATCCTTATTTTACAAGATAATATGATGGGAAGAGCAAGGTCTTTGGAATTAGAGGAAAGTTTAGTGCATCAGATACACCATTTATTAGCTGTGTGATTTGGGGCAAGTTTCCCAACTCCTTTAAATTTTAGTTTACTGTAGGAAAGAGATAATAAATTCTGTTTGATTTTATCTGCGTAACAGATCATAGTCTTCGACATTATATGCAAAACACCTACCACAGGGCCTGATACATATTAGGAAACCTAGTTCCAGAGAGGAAATGTGACCTGCTTTAAGGTCAAATGGCTAAAAGAAGACCTGAAAAGAGGGAGAAATGTTTTTAGTGTATTTTTTTTTTTTTTTTTTTTTTTTTTTTACATTTAGGCTATGATAAATTCCTTTTCCAGAAGTGGATAGTTGATCCAGCTTTCATGGCTAATATTCTTTTTTAAGAATAAAAATTCAGTGAGTCAGTATACAAGAATTGCAGTTTTTAAATAAGTGTTTGCGTCTGCTCTGTGGTGAATTGCTATGCTTGTAGACTACAAATTGTTATATAATAATAACTTGTGCTTTATGGTCTACTAAATGCTTTCACAAACTTCATTTGGTTCTTAAAACCTTAGTTTCTGTTTGCTACTTTCTAAGGCTTTTTACATTCCTGATTCATGGAAAAACAAGTTACTAAGCAGGTAGTTATCATTTTGATGCTTTTCTCCTTAAGCTGTTTCGCTTCTTGGTGCTTCTTGTTAGGTTTGTGTGTTTCCAAGACCCTTCTCTCAGTTTAGATAATGTTTCAACCTTTGTGTGTATGTGGAGGTGTGTGTGTATGTAGGACATTTCTAAGGAGTAGGTTTTTGTTTATAGATAAAATTTTTTTTTTCTAATGGTAGGCAGTTATTTGGGTTTTTTGTTTTATTCCTTTTCGTTTTTAATACTTCGTTCATTTTTGCATAGAAGGTTGAATTTGGACCCTTCTGATATTGAAAGCATTACATAATTTCCGTCATCTTCATTTGCACACATTAAAGCAATGTTATACAATCCAGGGTGAACCATGGACACTTGTTAGCTCTTTGTCAATTTAGATTACACTTCCAGTAAAATTGTGCGTAAAATAACAGAGGAAGATAGCCAGAAACAAAAACTATTTTAGGTTGCTTTCAGTATTTTATATTGTATGAGAATATTACCTTCTAAATTAAGAAAATCATATTTTGTATTTCTCAATATAATTGTATTATATCAATATAACTAGAAAGTTAAAAAAAAAAAAAAAACCTCAACCACAGGCTAAATATGCAGTCCTTTAGTTGATACATATTTCTAAGACATCAGCTGATCTTGCATTTCTAATATTGTAACTCAGTAGTATTAGTTGGCACTTCTTAGATTCAATTCTGCTATCCAATTGGGTAAGGTCTCAGCCTCAGAAATCTGCCTAGGTACTTTCTTAAAGTCATTTAGTTTTTACCATCTAGATCTGGCTATAGAGTGTGTTGGAATAAAAGAATGTACATCAGGGGTGGGTTGCAAGAAGTGTTATACAGGGTGGTATGATGGAAAGTGTTCTGGACTGAAAATTAGAAAATTTATATGCTCTACGGATTCTGCCATAATATATTTTTGTAACTTCGATCAAGTCACCACGTTTTTCTGGGCCTGTGGTTACCTATGTAAAATGAGGGATTGAACAAGATAATTTAAGGTCTTTTCCAGTTCTAAAATGAAAACACATTCATTGTTTCCAGTATTTAACTGTTTTCTAAAGTAAGCTTAGAAGTTCTTCAAAGACAATTTTCATGGTCTCCTATAGCATTTTGTTGGTGACCAACTAATCCTGGGTTGACAGGACAAATGATATCCCAGTTTACAGATATTGACAAGGAGTCATCGAGTTTGACTTGCCAGAAGCCACATGCCTAAGTAAATGGTAAAGCTGAGAACTGAATTTGAGATTTCTCACTTGTGAGTCAGTTGCCCTTTCCACTGGATTTACAATGTCACTGCAGTTCTGTCTGAAGTACTCTATAACCAAACCTAATATGGGAAAGGGGAAACAAAATACTGATTTCCTTTTTAGTGTAGTTGGTCCTGAGCATTTAATGAACATTCTCATCTGTACCTAATACTCTGAGGTACTATAAAAGATGAATAGGGCCTGGCATGGTGTCTCACACCAGTAATTCCAGCACTTTGGAGGGCCAATGTGGGCAGATCACTTGATGTCAGGAGTTCAAGACCAGCCTGGCCAACACAGAGAAACCCCATCACTACTAAAAATGCAAAAATTAGCTGGGTGTGGTGGCACATGCCTGTAATCCCAGCTACTCGGGTGGCTGAGGCATGAGAATCATTTTGAACCCAGGAACTAAAGATTGCAGTAAGCTGAGATCATGCCACTGTACTCTAGCCTAGACAACAGAGTGAGACTGTCTCAAAAAAAAAAAAAAGAATCCTAGGATTATCTCCTTAAAATGTCTTAGTATGAGACTTGAGTAACACAGAACAGTTAACTATAGAGACTGGAGTGACACAGAACAGTTAACTATAGACCACAAATTTAAAACTGTGAATATAGTGTAAATTGAACACTTAAGCCATAATTTGAAAATAGAGTTAATCACAGAAGGTTCCATTGAGTAGGGACAAGTTTTAAACTAGGTTTTGAATAAAGTGCCCATCATGGGTTGGGAAAGTCACTAAGATGAATTTTGTTTGCAATTGTTCCTCTGCCTGAAGTGCTGTTTCCTTAGAACTTCAGATGACTGACTCCTCACCAATCAAGTCCCACCTCAAATGTTATTAATTAGAGAAGCATTCCCTGAGCAACCTAGATCTTTGTCCTTTCTATTATCTTTCATGGTTCTTAACAGTAACTGAAGTTATGTCTCTCCTTCAGCAAAATGTAAGGTGCCTTATTCACTTTTATAAACTTAATGCCTGGGACCTAGAAGGTTCTCTGTATTTGTTCAATGAGTACATGAAATTATCATAGCATAATCATGAGAATTAAATGCCCATTTTGTTCTCTTATATTACATGTGATTAAACAGGAGCTAAGTTATGTGATTTGGCTAAGGCAGCACATTAGAAATGAGATCTGAGTCTTATTTTAATGTTGATTCCATTATAATTAGCAGATACTTTTGTTTAGCAGGATAAAAGATGCTGTAAAGGGCCAGATGCTGTAAGTAAGCCATGTATGGTAGGTCTTTACTACAGAGTGCTAAAAAGACCCTATTTACAATGGTTGCTCTTGAAAAGGGAGACTCATGGGGCTGACCTCAACTATAGTGTAGGAGCAAGGCTACAGTATTGGACACATACAATTACTGCAGCATCCATATATATTCTTCAGCTTTGTTAAGGAAACACACAAAGGTTTTCTTTTAAAAGCTAAAATATACTACCATAGAACTTCAACAGTTATGTGTATTTTGTAGGATTAGGTTATAAATATATGGGAAATTGGTATTAGAGAAAAACCTAATTTATAGTGGTCTAAACAAACTGAGTACATAGATTTGTTAGTCACTATTTAATTATGGATACCCAAAATAATCAATACATTCTTTCATGTGAAACTGAGTGACCACTGATTTCAGTAGAAATCTGGAATTTCTATAGTTAAGAGAGGTACAGAGATAATTTTTGTATTATGCGTGTGTAGCTTGAAAGATAACATGAGCATATTATTTGAAATAAAAGTCTAGTAAATGGGTGAGATGTATTGTGGCAGGTATTAAAAGACTGCATGAAAAATTCAGAAGAAAGTTTGAATAATCAAAGCTTTACTTTTATGTTATCGAATCCATCTTGTCAGCAGATGGCAGTTCTACTCTGCCACAGTTTATTAATAGATATTGAAGTTCTGACATCGTTGGACGCTCTAAGTCCTAACTAATAAATGTGTGATCTATGCTTGTTCTGTCATCTTCCGCATTTCTAGCCAGACAATGGCTGCATCACCAGGGGTCCATTCAGATAGTTCATAAAACAGGGCCAAACAAAACTGACAGCTATAGTCACTGAACTAAAAATAACATGAATTGGGAACAATTAAAAGAGTTATTTAATAATAATTAAGAGCACAAAGGCATCCATCCTTTTTCATTTAGTTAAGTTGGGTGTGTGTTTGGTTGTTTTCTTTAACCTGACACGTCTGAAGGAATGGAGTCATCTTACATCATAAAGAAATTAATTTTTAAAGGAATTACTTTCTTTAAAAATAGCACACATACACACAAAACCTGATTTTGGTTTTTGTGCCTTTCAATAATAATTGCATGGAAATATTCATTCTTCTATTTTTTTATTAAGAAATTAAATTTAAATCTACTTAATTGTATGAGACTAAAATTGTAGACTCAAAGAGGATTCAACCATAGGGGGAGAAATGTTTATCATAAAGTAATTAATCAAAAACATTTTGATTTAGAAAACATTCATAAATTTAGAAGGAAATATTTACAAATTCACCTCCCTTTTAAGACCAAAGTCCTTTTAGCATTCCTCTGTTTTTTATAAAGGATTATGAAGAATATCTGAAATATTAATTTGTAGGTCACCATCTTAGTTGGATGTGTATAATCGGGGAGTTATTTGTAACTTGTTATGTTCTCTTTTTTACCCTTTTGATAAAAGTTCAGCTTTGGGGAAAAAACTGTCAATTAAAACAATGTTGGGCCAGGTGCAGTGGCTCACACCTGTAATCCCAACACTTGGGGAGGCTAAGATGAGAGATTGTATGAGGCCAGGAGTTTGAGACCAGCCTGGGCAACGTAGTGAGACCCTGTCTCTCTAAAAAATTTTTAAAAATGGAAAACCTTAATGTTAATTACAGTGTGTCAAATAAACTATATTAATCAGAAAAGAATACAATCCAAAAAGCATGTTTGATTTGTGAGTAGTGTAGACTAGAAATTTGATAGTAAATAAAAAGTGGCTTGCTTTCTTTGTTTTATAACTTGAATATTAAGTTTTTTCATTGTTTACCTCAGTTGCCGGTATGTCTCAAGAGCAGTCATCTATGCCACTTTTTTCTGTTGATCTACCATATGTCAAGAAAAACATCAAATTTGCTTTCTGTAGTTTGTAACATTGGCTCACTCCTTATTTAATAATGTACATCATCTCCTTATGTGTTTTTAGTCTTGGCCTTTGAAGTCCAGTCATATTATTATTACATATCTATCTGATCTTCACTCTTTTATGTTCCCGATGAATACAATAAATAAATTTGTTACCAAGATACTTGTATTTGAAACATCTTCTTAAGTATATATGATAGATTTTTAAAATCTGTATACATGTAAGATTTTCCCCAGTCAGTGGAGTGCTGTTTCACATAGCCTGAGAGAGCTAAATTGCAGACAGTAATGAACTTTCTTAACTAGCGTGTCCTGTTAGCGCTGGTATCTACATTTTTTTGTTTTGTTTTGTCTGTCTCCCACTGGTAAAACAAAACATTCTCTATTTTGTATACTCACAGTTTTCAGTGTGTGTGTATAAAATAGATGTTTTTTAATAATGGGAGATGAAAGAGTGATTATCAAAGCTTAAGGTGTGGTTCCATACTATCAATTGATCATGACTCAAATTGCAGTAAGTACTTTCTAAATTAAACCTTTCTAAAATGTGAGGACTGACTTAAGTAAAATGAGATAATATCTGTAAATCTACTTAACTAAGTTCAGGTAAACTACAGTATGCACAAGTGAGGGACAGATAATGGAGTCAGTATTTGACATATTGAACTTAAGAAGCTTGTGGGACCCCTGAGTCTCAAAGGCAGTTTTAAATATATCTTGAGCTTGGGCAGAAGACCTGAATGGGAGAGATTTGAGAGTATGAAGCCATAAGATTAGAGAACAGATTCAGAAAGAAAAGGGCCAAGGTCAGAACCCTGGAAAGTGTCAGCATCTGAGATTTGGACAGAGGAAGAAACAATCAGTGAAGGAAACTAAAATGGAACTCTTAAGCAGAGACAGGCGGAGAAGGGATTGTTGACAGCCATCTTTGGAGACTACCATAAGCCCTTTATACACAAGCCTTCTATTAACCCAACTTCAGTCTTTTTTCTTAAAGGAGATTAGGGCTTTTTAAAACCCCCTTCTAAACAGCTAAAAGTCTGATTTGAATATAATATTTTGAAAAATTGATTGTTATTAGTTGTATCATACTTGCTTCCTTTGAGTAGCATTTTTCTCTGTACCAAGCACTGGACCAAGTCCTGTGTGTATCTGGCAGGCGTCTTTTGTTGGCACCATGAAACATAACTGAAAGCTGACTCTGATTTACTAATACCATGATCCTTGAATAGGTAACTTCAGTTCTTGGAGCCTTGGTTTTCTTCTCTCTAAAATGGGAATTAAAACTCCTATATATTCATGGGTTTATGGTGAAACTCAAACTCCATCATATTTGTAAGAAAGAGCTTTACAAGCTGTAATATATTGTTAAATATAAGGTTGCATTATCGTTATACAGATAATAAAATTGCTTTTCTTTAAAACTTTATTTCTTGAAGAAAGGGATGAAAAGTAAGTTGGAATGCCCTGGGAAGCTTTTTTCAAGCTACATAGCACCTTCTACCGCCTCTAATTCCCATTCAGACTTGCTCCCTTGGAGAGCTAATGTCAGAGTGGGGGAGGAAGAGCAAAATATAGCATGAAACAACTTTACCAGTTGTATACTGTATATCATCTAATTATTCTATCTTCTACTCTTATGGATATATGCTTATACTCTCTTTTTTGTTTAAAGCTCAAATCTCCTGTCTCTGACCAGGAGCAGTGGTTCAGTGGCTCATGCCTGTAATCCTAGTACTTTGGGAGGCCAACGTGGGCAGATCTCTTGAGCTCAGGAGTTCAAGACCAGCCTGCGCAACATGGCAAAATCCTGTCTCTACTAAAAATACAAAAATTAGCTGGGTATGGTAGTGCATGCCTGTAATCCCAGCTACTTTTGTGTGAACTGAGGCAAGAGAATTGCTTGAAACAGAGAGGCAGAGGCTGCAGTGAGCCGAGATCATGCCACTGCACTCCAGCATGGGCGACAGAGTGAGACCCTATCTCAAAAAAAAAACCTGTCTCTATTTCTTACTTGTTTTTGAAAAGTTCAGAAATGTAACTGTTTTTCTATAACTGCAATTATAAGTCATTCCTCTTTTCAACTCAATAGAGAAAAGCATTTAATCTTGCCACAAGGATAATTTCAATGTAAAACTTATCTCTTTTAACTCTTTTACTCAGAAAATTCAAGATTATTTCAGTTATTTCAAATTCAGTTATTTCAAAATTCAGCCTTCCCTCATGAGGATTTTCCTTTTTTCTTTCTTCTGCCCAAGATGACATCTGGGTGCTGTGGAAAGCTTCCATAAATAGTATCAACAGCAAGGGAGGGCTCTCTGGTCTGTGTGATGGCTTCCACTGAAATATCTTGCCTTATTATGTTGTTAATGATTGGCCTAATGCAGTCGTTTTCAAACATTGAAACTACCTGGAGGGCTTGATAAAACATGGATTGTTTGGCCCTACCATCAGACTCAGTAATTCTGGGTTGCAGCCTGATAATTTATATCTTATAAATTTTCAGGTGATGTTGATGAGTCTGAACCAGAGACCACACTTTTAGAGCCACTGGCATATGATTTCACTCTCCTTATATCTGCTTCCCTCCTGGAACATCATTTCCTTTTGGCTTCTCTGATGCTCTCCTACTTTTCCTGCTACAATATTGACTGTTACTTCCTATTTCTTGCCCATTCCTTCTCTCTTTTTT
>NW_016107431.1:93974-95687 GCF_001604975.1 Cebus imitator | reverse complement strand
CTGCTTGATCAATTCGGCTGTTAAAACTTGTGCATACTTCGCAAAGTTCTCGTGTTGTGTTTTTCAGCTCCATTAATTCACTTATATTCCTTTCTAAATTGTGTATTCTTGTTAACATTTTGTCAAACCTTTTTTCAAATTTCTTAGTTTCTTTGCATTGGGTTAGAACAAGTTCTTTTAATTCCCAGAAGTTTCTTATTATCCACCTTTTAAAGCCTTCTTCTGTTAATGGAACACAGTCGTTCTCCATCAGGCCTTGTTCCATTGCTGATGAGGAACTGTGATCCCCTGTAGAGGGAGAGGCATTCTGATTTTGGGTATTCTCAGCCTTTTTAGGCTGGTTTCTTCCCTTCGTTATAGATTTATCCATCTGTGGTCTTTATAATTACCGTCTTTATAGGTGGGTTTCTGAGTGGACGTCTAACTTGTTGATTCCCGGCGCTAAAATCTGAGCAACCCACTGCGCCGAACAAAACAGCGGCGTTAAGATTGATGGTGCTTTTCTGACTCTGCACCAAGAACCGCCGCACCAAGGCAGCGGCAAAACTGTCTCACCGGCCACAAGAGTCGTGCTGGCGACCCGTGGGGCTCCTCCGCTGGGAATCTCCTGGTGTATGAGTCTGAAAGTGTGGCGTCCTCTCGTTCTCTGAGCTTTCACTGGGAGCTACAACCCCGAGCTGCTAGTGATCAGCAATCTTGGATCTCTCTCCATTCCTTCTCTTTTCTTGTGATCGAAATATTTAACTGCTTCAAAGCTCAGTTCCTGGACCCCAATATCTCCACATTATTTTGAGTTACCTTTTCCAACTGTTTGACTAGAAAAACTGACTACATGCTACTGACTCCCAAATTTGTATCTCCTTGCCTGACTTCTCCATAGATCCTCTCACTCAAGTTTCTGCCTTCTTACCACTATCTCCTCTTGGATATCCAGTGGGCTTTTTAAACTTCATTTGACTAAAACCAAAGTCAGTTATGAAAAAAAAAAAAAAAAAAAAGTCCGTCATTCTTATCCCTCAGTAAACTGTCGTCCAGTCTAGGTGTTTTTCTTGATTCATTTCTTTTCCCCTCCACCTGTCCTGCCTGCATGCAGACCATCGGCAAACCCTATTGACTCTACCTCTAAAACATGCCCCAGATCTGCCCAGTTTCTGCACTACCATTGACCTTGCCCTTGCAGCTATTATTGCTTCTTTGGGCTGCTGTAGTGGCTTCCTAATGGGTCTCTATTTATATGTTCTAGCTTTCCTACAATTCTTTCTTTAAGAGCTGTAATGATTTTGTTTAATGTAAATCACATAACATCCTTGCTTCCTTGAATCGTTCTAGTTCCTTCGTGTTACACATAGACTGAATTTCAAACTCCTTTTCATGGTAGGAGAACAAGGATTTTGATTTGGTTTGTTCACCCCTGTATCTTCAGTGCCTAGAATAGCGCATAGCCCTTAGATGGGGCTCACATATTAGAGGGAATAAGAGAGTGAGATTTTCCTTTTCCCTTAGGGCAAAGTTTTATATTAGTTGTTTCTTCTCCCTGATCTTTTGGTTGGTACCTTGTGTCATCCAAATATCAGATTGGTAACCTCTTTATATGGCCTTTTCAAGCTGCCCAGCCTGGAGCTGCCACTAGTCTCTTGGTCTTAGCATCCTATTTTGTTGGTGTTCTACGTGGCTTTTTTTTTTTTTTTTTTTTTTTTTTTTTTTTTTTTTTTT
>NW_016107431.1:90211-93899 GCF_001604975.1 Cebus imitator | reverse complement strand
TTTGACGGAGTCTTGTTCTGTCCCCCAGGCCGGAGTGCAGTGGCACAACCTTAGCTCACTGCAACCTTCACTTCCTGGATTCAAGCGATTCTCTGCGTCAGCCTCCCGAGTAGCTGGGACTACAGGCACCCGCCACCACACCCAACTAATTTTTGTATTTTTAGTAGAAACGGGATTTCACCATATTGGCCAGGTTGGTCTCAAAACTCCTGACCTTGTGATCCGCCCGCCTCGGCCTCCCAAAAGGCTGGGACTACAGGCGTGAGCCACCACACCCGGTTGGCATTTTTTTGAAGTCTGATTTTTTTCTTACTCACCTTTTGTTTGTATAGTGATTGTCTTTTCTCCTTCTACCCTCCCCCCACATATACTAAAAGTACATTTGTGCAGATCAGAGCCTTTGTCTTATTTCTTTCTGTATTTATGATGTCCCAAACAGTAGCTGGATATAGTAGGCGCTAAATAAATATTGGTTTAAGGAGTAAAGAAACGAAGTTCATCATTCTTTCAGCATCAGACCTCACTTGCATCCCTGGAAGGCAGAAGAGCTGACCCATTTCTTCCTGCGTGCTTGACCAGGCCTTCCCCTTGGCTTTCATTAATCCTCTGAAACCCAGCTGTGTTCTTCATTATTTAAGCTAGCTACCATTCCATAACCTCTGATGTAGGTCCCAACACTGCCCTGTAGCAGCCTCCTTCCTGCAGTCAGAAGACTCCTTCATTCTGAGTTACCTTGCTTTTTGCTTCACAGAGTTTTTCTGTATCCCTTACATGTTCTACTGGGGCTGAGGGAACCCAGGATAGGGCCTTCCTTGGTCTGTCTTCCTTGCCACAATCCTTACTCCTTTGAAGTTTCTGGTGTTTGCAGAGCACATTTTGTAGCAATGCCTGCTCTTAGGGATCTAAGTGAGGAGTGAGGGGTATGAGTCTTTTTGCTCTTGAATCCCTCCCCTAACCCTATCCTGAAAAGGGGGAGGGAGGAGTTCATTAGCCTTCATCATAGACTCTTACCTTTGGCTCTCTTCAACTGATAAAAGTTTTTACTTACTATTATTTAATCTTAAATTTCTTATCTACCTTACTTTCATTCCATGGAGGCAGGGGTCCATTCTTTATACTTTTTCTTCTCATCCACAGTATATCTACCTTTATGCTATTTTTAAAAGTGTGAAGTCATTTTTGATACACAGAAACTTAATTAAGTATTGACTGTGCTTATAATCTCATTCCTTCCAATTCACAGCAGTTATTATTTCTATCATATATTTCAGTTCAGTACAACCTTGGATATCTTAACCTTTATTGTAATTTTTAGATCCTGTCCTTGTACTGTGCATGCAAAGTATCTTATGGCCCTAATAACAGTGGAGACTTCTAGAGCCCATGCGCTCATCTTACAGGAATAAGCCTGCTTTATATTTCAGAGTGTTCTAGAACATTGCTTTCTTGAGCAAAAAGGAGAAAGTTTATCATGTCCTCATTTGGTCCCATTTTGTTCCCATGGTTTTAAGTTGAAAGCTCAGAATCATCTCTACTCTCATCACTAGGTGGCACTTGTGAATCACAAATAGTCAAATTTTTATGACAAACATGTGATTCACAAATAAAGATAATGTTTGGAATCTCTGCATGGACATGCCTCAGAATAGAAAAATGAAAAAAGGGGATTCCTAGTGAGTATCAGTTGCTGTGATGTGTTTATGTAATACATGGTTGAAGAATAAATTACTTCATAATCATTTATTATTTAATAGTAATATCAATAGATAGTCTGGTCTCTATGCATATCTTCTTAGACTAATGTTGACACTAAGTTGAAATTGTTTTAGGACCTGCTTGTTATTCATCTTAGTTTATTGTGAGAGAAATGAGTACTACAGGTCAGGCGCGGTGGCTCATGCCTGTAGTCCCAGTACTTTGGAAGGCTGAGGCAAAGGGATTACTTGAGTCCAGGGATTCAGGACCAGCCTGGGCAACATAATGGGGTCCCATCTCTACCCTCCCCCCCAAAAAGAAAGAAAAGAAATGAGTACTACAGCCGTTTTTACTGATTCATACCCAATTCCAAGCACTTACTGTTCTTTGAAGTATTTGAGGAAATACCTGATTTTAACTTTCGAACCCTATAGATATTCAAAACGGAAAATGTCAGCACCTCCATTTTTCAGCACCTCCATTTTACTGTGAGAAAACAGAAACTCAAACTTGTCTACCATTAAGAGCTAATAGCTAGACAGAGCCCTACATTCAAACTCAAGTCTATTGGATTTCAGAGCCTGGGTGTGCTCTTTCATTTATTCTAATGGTACCAGGTAGCCAGCATCTTCTATTCACAATAAAGTAACTGAATGGCAAGTACAAAATGTCTGATGAGAGTTGTGAAGGAGAACAGGAACCTGAATCACAGAACACCGAGTGCCCAGGGCTAGAAGTAAAATGGAAAGTTAACGAAAGAAAGACTAGCTACTAGAGATGTTGGCCTACTTTGCAATTTTGCCTAGAGGCAGCCCCATTTCCTTTAAGTCAGTGATGAACAGAAGCTGAATATAGAGTATGTTCATTATTACACGCTCTAGGCTTCAAATCCTGGCTTCTCTGAATATTTTCTGACCATCTGATCTTGGGCAAGTTACAACCATGTGACACCATTTGCCTCCCTTTTAAATAGAAGAGAATTAAATGTGTTAATGCATGAAAAGCACATAGAATAATACCAGGTACATAATAAACATTCAATAAATGTTAACCATTTGAGTGGCTTAGATCTTGAACAATATGATAAATGTTCATTCTGCCTTAGGTGATTCATGTAGTGGAATTTAAGCTATGGCTACAGTGGCCATACACATCCCAGTTTACAACTACCATCCTAATATTATTAATGCCCCCTTTTTACTCTACAGAGTGCCCGTAGTTAGATAATAAATCATCTGATCAACCTAGCTATAGTCAGCTTTGTTATAGAAGGGTTTTGTGCCAAGAATTTGTTCCTATAAGTTTAAAGTGAAAGTTTCTCCAAGGGAAGACATTAACTTCTTCCCTACATAGGGCTTTATATATGTTACCAATTAGGAGTGTTAACGTTCTAGTGTTAGACTGCCTGGCCTCAGACTGCACTTTTAACACTTGTTAGCTATATAGCCTTGGGCAAGTTAGTTTACTGCTTTAAAGCTAGGCACTTCAACTGTAAAATGAGGATAGCATTAGTACCTGCCTTGAAGGCCTGTGTAAATAAGGTAATGTATGTAAAGCATTATTAAGTGCCTGCCTAACAGATGCAGATTTTTTGCTAAAGAAAAAGGCCTTGATACAAAGTGCTTAGGTTCAATGGAAGTTGAAAGATTGAAGTAGATGGTACTTAACTAAGGTCCTTTTACAATGATAAAATCTATCACAAATCAAAAAGATTGTAATAGCATGGAGAAAATTTTTTAAATCAGCATTAGATGTGCATGTAATATAAAAAATCATTCAGGATATGAACAGATACTTTACAAAAGAAGACATACATGCGGCCAACAAACATGAAAAAATGCTCATCATCACTGGTCATCAGAGAAATGCAAATCAAAACAACATTGAGATACCATCTCACGCCAGTTAGAATGGCGATCATTAAAAAATTTGGAGACAACAGATGCTGGAGAGGAGGTGGAGAAATAGGAACACTTTTACACTGTTGGTGGGA
>NW_016107431.1:82826-88736 GCF_001604975.1 Cebus imitator | reverse complement strand
TAGTAGAGACGGGGTTTCACCATGTTGACCAGGATGGTCTTGATCTCTTGACCTCGTGATCCACCCGCCTCAGCCTCCCAAAGTGCTGGGATTACAGGCTTGAGCCACCGCACCCGGCCTTTGTCCAATCTTTTAACATCTATATTTATACCTTTTCCCTCCATTCCCTATCTCTACTCAATTATTCAGACTATTTTTAATTTCTTAAATATGATAGCTGAAAATGTTTATTACATATTCCTGCTTTTTATTTTTCCAAATCATCTCGGTCTTCTCATTCATCTTGCCTGTTTCAATTTCTGTTTCTTCATTTAACAAATCGCTTTACTTTGTTCCTCCGTGTGTCTTTTTTGGTTTTACTTGAGAATGTATGGGTGTCCAGGTCATATATTTTCAAAGATAGAGACAAGTATGCATTTAATTATCTTCTCACTTTAACAAAAATTCATACTGGTTCAGTGGCAAATCCAGATACTGTTGATTTCCACCTCAACTTTTTTTTTTTTAATTTAAAGTCTTAAAGATCAGCTTCAGTTTTTTTATATTTTGCTGGATCTATTTGATTCCGATTCTTTTTTGTTTGTTTGTTTAACTCAGGTTGTTGGAAGAGGAGCCTTTGGAGTTGTTTGCAAAGCAAAGTGGAGAGCAAAAGATGTTGCTATTAAACAAATAGAAAGTGAATCTGAGAGGAAAGCTTTTATCGTAGAGGTAAGTTGACATGTCATTTCTGTTATGTAGTTCTGCACCTAAGATATTTGGTGAATTTGATATTATGAAACAGATAGGTTTCTCAGGTGTCATTTCTTTGTATACATGAACATCAGCAATTTGGTTTAATCAAAGGTAGTGCCATACGAACATTTATTCATTCATACTCCTAATTCTGATTAAAAATTAGGGGAAAAGAGACTTAACTACCTAAATGAATTCACCCCTGAATTAAAACAGTTTCATCCATGGAATTCAGATCTATTTCAAAGCATAGTATTTTAATTTTAAAATAGAAATGGTATGCTTTCCCATTATCTAAAATTAAGAAATTTTATACATTCATTTATAACGGAATGTTTTTAGAAACTCAAACAAGATTATTTTAAAGAAAAGTTATTTCAAATTTGATTTTTCTCATTTAGCATGAAAATTTGCAACTGTTCTCTTAGAAATAGATTAAATTGAATGATGAATAAAAATCCAGGAATCGTGAGATTAGCATATTGTCAAATTTGTCCTTTATTAACTTTGTTATTTTGTATATTAGATCACATTATTTAGTTAAATCAATGTTTTTATCACTGTTAAACCTCATTGGCCAATGGATAAATGACCTCTACTTTATAAGCCTTCTGAATTTATATCATTTTCCATTTAATCATAATTTCAAAATATATTTCATGATTTTTTTTTTAATGTACAACATGGAAAAATGAGGACTTGTGATATGAGGAAGTGATATGTAAGTAGCTGAGTGAGTTGAGAAGTGCTGATAAGTGATTCGATGTCAGCATGAAGAAAGATGAATTCTAGTAGTGTGCTCTGGGAGTCTGGCTTCAGCTTTGTTTTATGCAATATTTTTATTACAGTTTAGATAAAGTTATTGATCATTTCCTGTTACATTAGCAGTTTCACAAAACTGGATGAAATAACATGTATTAAATGTTAGGAATTACAAATCAAAAAGATCGTAATAGCATGGAGAAATTTTTTTAAAATTAAAATTAGATGTGCATGTAATATAAAAAAAAAATCAAATGGTTCTGCAAAAATTCTTATTAAAAAAGACTTCAGTCTCCGGTGCCTCTTCCAATCTAATTTTCTGCTTCCCAGAGACAACTGCTTTGAGCTCATTCCTTCCTTTATGTTTGGTGTCCCCAGTCCAGATGGTGTTTATTACCCCTTCTCTAAAGAATCAACCTCTAGTCTTCTGTGAGGATGATAAGAGATAGCCATTGAGCTGTTTGAAGTCAAGGAAGGAATCTTTGGGTCTAACTTTTAACCTGTCCCCTGCCCTGTCCTTTGATTAGCTCACTTGCATAGGTACCTAGTTCTGCTGCCACTCCCCAACCTTTTGGAAGCTTTGTGAGCTAAATCTGGTTGCTTCTGTCTCCATTTTTCTCATTGCCAGTTTATGATGCAGCTTTTCTAGGTCACCTGTATCAGTTATTGCTTTTCATTTGCTTTCCAGCTTTTACATTCTCTTTATCCTTCTGTAGGATAGCCTTAACATTTTTTAAATCTTTACCATCTTAGTGGGATTTAGGAAGAGAGGAAGAAAAAATGCTTTTATAATCGGCTATCTGAATCTCAGTGCTGAGCCTTAGCAAGATGAACTATAGTACGTGTATTTTCATATAGTAAATAAATATAATAGTGATATTAATTCTTCTGTTAGGACCAAAAATCCACACATGTTGGCTCTAAATAGATAAAGCTTTTTATTAGTATATAGTATAAAGGTTTAGAGACATTAGTGGACTGAATATGAGCCAGCAGCATAATGTATGTAATAGAGAAGAGGAAGAAGAGAGGGAGAAGGGCAGGAAAGAGAGAAGAAGGGAGAAAAGAATGAGAGCAAGAAGCAGTTTGCTGTGGAGAGGGATGCATTAATAGAAGTTTGAGGATAGGCGTGATGGCTCACACCTGTAATATACCCAGCACTTTGGGAATGGCGGATGAGTTGCTTGAGCCCAGGAGTTTGAGCTCAGCCTGGGCAACATGGTGAACCTGCATCTCTACAAAAAATACCAAAATTAGCTTGGCATGGTGGCTGTGCGCCTGTAGTCCCAGCTACTGCAGAGGCTGAGGTAGGAGGATTGCTTGAGTCCAGGAGGCAGAGCAAAACCTGTTTCAAAAGAAAGAATGAAAGAAGTTTGAGATACAGAACAAGTTAAGTGAGTATAACCAAACCCCTCATTGACCTCAGCATGGGTCATTGGTTCAGGGAAGATTATAACTGAAAAAGGGATATCAGCTAGAAGACCATAGTAATCATTGCAGCAGTTCAGGTTGGGATTACTAAAGCAATAGCAGTGGGAATGGAGAGGAGAGAATTAATTCGAGAAATGGGAAATGGAATGGAGGCAAGTATACAGAGAGAGTACACATTTTAAGTGAAGGTAGACTAAAGTTTAAACCCCACTTCTTAGCTATAGAACAGATCATTTAACCCTCTCTGAGCTTTAAGGTTAAAATCTCATCTTTAAAATGGAAATGATAATACCTACCTTGCAGAGTTGTGATAATTATACAATATCTATAAAGTGTATATCAGGGCCCCACACAGAGTAGCTAGACCATTCAATCATAGCTGTGAAGATGTTGGTAACAATGATAACGTGACTTCTTCTGGCTTGGATAATGTAACTCAGTACCATCTCTGGGATCATATCCTAACATTTCTTCTCAGAGTTCATCTCTTCTTATTCTATGTACTCTTCTTGCTTTGTTCATAACTCCTGTTACAGCACTTTGCACATTGATTTAATTATTCATTTACATGTCTGTCTCTCCAACTAAACTGTATGAGCTAGAGAACAGGGATTCTGTGCCATACTGGGCAGGCACTTGGTATTTTCAGTGGCTATGACTACAAAGCCTGTTATATAGTAAATAGTGATTGTTGAATGATTTAAACAAATGTTTTGTACAACAGTAAAATTTCATGATACTATGAAATCAATACTTCAAAAGTTATCACTTTTTAAAAGAAACCTGAATTTCTTAACAGCTCCGGCAGTTATCCCGTGTGAACCATCCTAATATTGTAAAGCTTTATGGAGCCTGCTTGAATCCAGTAAGTTTTTACTTTTTCATTGTCACCTGTCTGTAAGAAATGACATGGCAGATGTAAGTCTGTAGTTTATGTAGCTATTTTGATCTACTATCTTAGATGTGTTTCTGAAAGAACACTTATCATTTGTTCATTTGACTTTTTTCTAGTCTTTTAGCAAAACAGTATATCAGAAGAGTTGTTTTGTGTGCTCTTATCCAATAACCTCATCTTATGAGGCTTTTGATATCCTGTGGCAATACCTACTTTCTGGTACTGGAAGAGTCCCCAGAATATCTTGTGATTATATTTTACATGCATCTTTGCTCTTAGTGGACTCCTAGAAGACAGTCTTAGGTCATAGATAGCTTTTCCTTCCCTAGTACCATTCACATAGTAGGGGCCAAAAGAATGATTTTTAATATACCTATAAAATCAGGGGAGTGAATTAAATTCTCTCTCAAAGGCCCTAAGATGCTGTAGCTTCTTGGTTCATTCTTCTGGTATATGTTTCCTTTAGGTGTGTCTTGTGATGGAGTATGCTGAAGGGGGCTCTTTATATAATGGTGAGTGTCATTAGTCCTGTCTTTATCTAGTAGATTAAAATAATTTGAAAACTTTTACTGTAAACTGTAAGTTGTTTAACATTCTTCACAATTTGCCGACAGAGTCTCAAAAGGAGGTAATTTTTAAAAATCTGCTAAAGAATACAAATTAAAAGATTCTATAACATTAGTATAGGAAATTTAGAGGTCTATCAGTTTCTTAAGTAGATGATACTTTGCATTTCATTAAAAGCATTTAAGTAAAAATTACTTATTAAATAGATTTTAAAATATCTTCAGATGTTTTTCTTTTTCCCCTCTCCTAACTTTGAGCCTCCTCATTTTAGAACTCTTTACCCATATTTTCATTTCACTCTGCTCCATTTTTTTCTTTTTTTCAATTTTTTCAAAACAAATGTGAAAACTAACTTCACAGAACATTTTATTTGTAGCAATGAAAAGAAAACTTTGTGTAGTTACCTTTGTGGAACGGAGCTCTTTTACCCTAAAAATACCAACCATATGCAGAAATGTATTGTGTCTTATAGTACCAGTTATATAAAACAAGTTGTTACATTTTATTTTTTAATTAACTTTATTTTATGTAAACTTTTACTCATATTTACTGCCCATGTGTTCATTATTGTTGATGAATATCTAATATCCCATTACGTATTTTATTTGGTTGAACTACTTCTGGTTTTTAGCCATTATAGAAAGTACAGGTGCAAACAACTTGATACACATTGTTTTATTTCTTTCTGTACTATTCTCTGCCTCTCTCTTGTAGTAGTGTGCCGTAAGACTGCTTATAATTTATATTACTGTGTAAAAGCCTTTATCGGTTTGAAAAAGCATGGTAATGTATATTGATTTTACTTGAATGCATGAATAACATTTAATAGGTATACTATTAAGTGTTACATACTATTATGGCAGTTATCCACTCAAAATTATTAGATATTTCCATCTTTTTTATTTAGGAAAAAAATTAAAAGCAGGACTGATGGAGCATATGTAGAAAAATACCTGGTCATGTGTTCTAATAGTGTTTGCATTCACATTATGTCTTTTGTTAAATGCAATAAAGTTCTTTTTAGTTTGTGCCTTTCTTTTGCAGTGCTGCATGGTGCTGAACCATTGCCATATTATACTGCTGCCCATGCAATGAGTTGGTGTTTACAGTGTTCCCAAGGAGTGGCTTATCTTCACAGCATGCAACCCAAAGCGCTAATTCACAGGGACCTGAAACCACCAAAGTAAGTTTTGATAATGTGATAGATCTAAGCATCTTTCTCCTTCTCTCTCCATCTTGCCACCCCCAACCCACTCTCTTAATTCAAGCTGATTATTTTACAAGAGTTTCTCTTTTCTCTATTTGGCTTCCTCAATGTTTACTTTTAATTCACCTTCATCATTTAGTCATTTGTCTAAGCTTGGATTTTAGATGTTGTCTTTAGTGGGATTTTTATTTTTAGTAACTTCTACCTTAGATTAGCATACTTCTAGAATCTGTTAGCCTATAAAAATCTCATTTTGTGCCTTCAGTGTATAATGTTGCTCTTAGACAATTCCTTGAGGGCAGAGATAGGTCTGACT
>NW_016107431.1:61759-82566 GCF_001604975.1 Cebus imitator | reverse complement strand
TTATAGGTATTTGGTTAAAGAAAACATACACATAAAACATATTGTTTACTTTTCTCTCTTTTTTTCTTTTATGCACCTGTGACAGAGTAAAAATAGCCTCCATATACCTTCTTTACCCTCCTGTAAGCTCCCACCCCAGCACATTAGTCTTTACAGAAGAGGTTTCCCTTAGGAAATCAGTACAGTCTTTAGTTGTTTCATTCTCTTGATACTGGCTTAAAGCATTAAAACATCCCTCCTGGGTATAACTTGTCACTCTCAGGTCTAATCTGATATACTCTACATAGGTTCCAACTCTTAAAATCACTGTTCTTGCTAGTGTGTCTTATCTCTACTCCTAAGCTTAAACTGATGTCCATTTCCCCAGGTCACTGATAAAATAATGTTTAAGCTTTTATTTTTCCTAAGGCTATTATCTTAGTTACCTGCCTTAACCAGTGAAGAAATCACTTAGCCTTTTTTCCTGGTTATGAATATTCAGTCGTCCATTTCCCACTGTATTAACAGAGTTGAATTATTAAAGGAGACTCATGAGAATCACAGCTCTTAACTGGAACAAACTGACAAATAATCCAAAGGATATAGGCAAGCATCAGGTACAGCCAAAGCATTCTTTTCCTAAAAGAGCTTGAACACATCTGATGCAACACCCAGAAGTATCTTTTTTCTCCTCATTACTAGGTGTTTTGGCTTTGGAATAAATGATTAGTTATTAAACAGTATATGGAGAAATATCTTACGAAAGGAAGTCATTTCCATTTTCTAACATCTTTTACATTGCACTAATTATGTAGCTTAACTACTATCCCCAATCTTCTACCCCATAAATTTTATGTTTATTTAATCAACCTAGTTTAACCAGATATATCCTTCTAAAATCATTTGTAGATAGAGATTCTCCTTTTGCTAGTAAATACGATTAACATATTTATAGAAGGTCTGGTCTAGGTCATTTATTCCAGGCCTCTCCATTATTAGATTCATCTTGCAAATCATCTTTGGAGCCCCTGGTATACAAGTTGGACTTTAGAATCAGAATTGATTCCAATTCAGAAAGCACTAAGGAAAAGAAAATTCATTGGAATGGCTATGCTTTTGCATACAATTGGGTGTACATGAATACTTGCTTAGTGTCAGTGGAAAACCTACAGATTCTGTGGTCAGGAAGAGTTCCTCAGAATGGTATCTAAAGAAGGTACCTGATGATCTAGGGAGATGTTTTATACACTATCAAGTTGTACTTGTGCCCATATTTTATCTTTTGCAGGTTTATTCTCATGTACATTAGAAATTAATATGTTTTTAGTCTTAACTGTGTGAAAGTAAGCCTACAAAGACACTTTAAGTTCAGATTTCAGTGAGCCCTGAATTTCATGTTCAAGGCTGGTGAACTTTTGAAGTCAAATAAAGGAGTACTAACATAAAAGTCATTCAGGAAAATTATCTTGAATTATCAGAAATTATCTTGATTTCTTTTTTTTTTTAGCGATAGCGTTTCACCATGTTGGTCAGGCTGGTTTTGAACCCCTGACTTCAGGTGATCCGCCCACCTCAGCCTCCCAAAGTTCTGGGATTACAGGCGTGAGCCACTGCACCCAGCCTTGATATCTTGAATATACCAGTATAAAACAAGGAAACTAGTTACAGAGTTCTTATCATTTTCTTGGGTAAAAAGTATAAGAGTTTAAACAAAACATTGAGATGAGGGGAAAGTTTTTTGTTGAACTAGTTACAAAGGTAAACTGGATTTAGCATTCTTTTCACTGGAATGATTGAGTCTTTTTGTTACTATGGAACTGTGAATAGTAGTTTATCTGACTTAATTTAGTCACACTGGACTAAAAGAGAAGAAATTTCTAAATAACCTCTCCAGATATAAAAAGTTTTTAAAACTTGTAATTAAAATAGATTCCTATGTCCTGCTATTGGATATTACTACAATGTGATTGTGCAAATTATATTTGCACGTTCTGTGTGAATAGAAATGGCCATTGCTATTTCTGTTTGTCATGAAAAGCCAAACCTTGTAAGTAAAAGTATGCTACTTGGTGATTGTGGTTGAGTAATAGTGCACCTAGGAAAGTCAGAATCTTAAGTTCAGAAAATTTTCCAGAAATCTTTCATTAGGTCATTTAGCTGTAATAGATTTGTATTCCTCCCACACATACATATTCTAAACGCAAAAATGGTTTTGAGATCGAACATTTTTAGAAATATCTTCAAAACAAAGAGATTTAAATTAAGGACCATTTTTTTCCTTCTATATTGGCCTATTTTCTTTAATTAAATTACGTAATGTTACTATTTTTTTAAGTAATACATATTTATGATTAAATTCAGGACACCATAATGTTGACCTACTAGACTCCATTTCAGGACACCCTAATGTTGACCTACTAGAAGTCTTTTAAACCCCACATTTTATTTTGGCCAGAGAGAAGTATGGTCAGAAAAGATTATGGAGCTAGAGATGAAGACATCAAAATGTGAGTCTGGCAGCCTTCCAAAGAGAGCTAGGTTATGGCCAATTAACTTCTGCTTATATTACACCGAACTGTTAGGCTTTTATAGTGACCAAATAAGTTGGTCATTTCACAAAAGTTGAATGATAACATTCGTTTTGCTTAATCTTTTCCATTTCCACAAATGTCTCTTCTTTTATTGTAGAATTTTTTAAAATTTTGGCCTTAACAATTTTTGATATTTTTTGTTTTTTTAAAACAGCTTACTGCTGGTTGCAGGGGGGACAGTTCTAAAAATTTGTGATTTTGGTACAGCCTGTGACATTCAGACACACATGACCAATAACAAGGGGAGTGCTGCTTGGATGGCACCTGAAGTTTTTGAAGGTAAAATGGCAAAAGTATGGTATGTTTGATAATCTCCCTCACTCCTTGTGAGTTCAATATGTGTTTATAGATTTTCCCCATTCCCATGGTTTTATTTCTGCATAATACATCATTTTAAAGTATGCAATGAAATCCAAGGGGGTATTTAATATAGTCTTATGTCCTAAATTTTATAGTAAGATGTAAATCTTCTAGGCAGGTTCAAGCATATGTACAGTTAATCCTCATTATTCACCAATTTCATAATTGCAAAATTGCCTATTTGCTAACCTTTATTTGTAACCCCAGAATTAATACTCACGGTGCTTTCATGGTTATTTGCAGACAGTGTGCATGCAGTGAGCAGTGCAAATTTTGAGTCATCTAACACATGTTCCTAGCTGAGGTTGAACAAGATAATGCTCCCGTCTTGTTTCAGGTCTCATGCTGTAAACAGCTATCCTTTTTGTACTGTTTAGAGCCCTATCTTTTTCATTTTTGTTGGTAATTTTGCTGTTTAAAATGGCCCTCAAGCATAGTACTGCCAAAGTATAAGAAGGCTATGATGTATCTTAACAGACACTATATATGTGTTAGATTATCTTCATTCAGGCATGAGTGATAGAAATGTTGGCTATGAGTTCGATGTTAATGAATCAACAGTATATATGAATAAGGTGTCTTTAAGAGAAATACACATGAAACAAAGTTATGTTGATCACTTAACAAAAATGTGGTGACTAGAGGCACACAGCAACCTAACCCTATATTTTCCCTAGGAGCAATGATTTAGTGATCACTAATTCAGTGTTCTCAGAAACTTTATAAAACGTAAATACCAGGAATAATGAGAATTAACTGTGCTTTTTTATTGGTTTCCTAGCAATTAAAAATTGAGAGCCCTAAAGTTTATATGAGAATGCCCTTAAAAAAATACAAGTAATTGGACAGAAATAAGATACTAAGAATTACAAATAAAGGGCAAGGTTACATGTTTACTTTCTTATACCTCCATATATCACTGAAGTTCTAAAAGAGTTGTCTGTAAATTATATGCTAACTTTCTGTATGAAAACATCAAATTATATTTTAAATAAGAGACATTGAACTGAAGGTTTGTGATTTGTATGTTGGGAAGTGTGAATGCCCATAAAATTCAGATACATTCAGTTAATCAGACTCTGATTATAGCATATTTCTTTTATTTTTGATGACTTTAAAGTTTTTGGGTTTTCTGATTGATTTTAGCCACCCCAGATAAAGAGAAATTGCAATGCAACTAGTCACCTGAGTGGAGCTGTTTTATCCTAAAATCCAATTTAATAGTGAATGGACAATCAGTGTTATATTACACATTAAATAAGGCCTCCTGTTTCAAATACAGAATGTATATGTTTGATATTGTTTTAAAATTAATGACATTGAATATATCTTTATATGGAGAGCAAAAAGATTTATTTATATGGAAGATGAATTTTGTTGTTCTAGACAACCCTTAATTGTCTAGAGCAACAAAACGCAGACTATTAGGCTGTGTAAGTTTCTTCCTTTCCGAAAGATGTCAACCTGTAACCCAGTTTAGATTGTAACATGGGTTATAGTGCTATATTACAGTGTACTGTTTAGCATGTAAAGCTACAGCTATAATAATTGCTCATTCTTACAGTGGTTGAGTTTTCGTTTGTTTTCAGGTGGTTATGAAGGGTGTTTATTGTGCTGATTCAACCACCTACTTAGTAGTCTGTAAATTTTGCTGCATATCTCGGGTTATCTGTAATTTTCATTACTTACAACTTATGTTTAAGTTTAAAAATTAAGAATTTTCTCTCACCCTATATTGAGGAAAAAATTGTAACACTGAATTAGAAAGTTCTTCTTTGATAGCATAGTACCGCTGTCCATCAGAGAATGGAAAGAAAATGTAAGATTAAAAAGTAGCAGAAAGGAGGCCAGGCATAGTGGCTCATTCCTGTGATCGCAGCGCTTTGGGAGGCCAGAGCAGAAGGATCAGTTGAGCCCAGGAGTTTGAGACCAGCCTGGGCAACATGGCGAGACCCCATCTCTAAAAATTAATCAGGTGTGCCGGCGCACGCCTATAGTCCCAGCTACTCAGGAGAATCACTTGAGCCCAAGAATTTGAGGCTGCACTGAGCTCCAGCCTGGATGAGAGAGTGAGACCCTGTCTCGGAATAAAATAATAATAAATAACATAAAGGAATGTACAGATGTTTCACACTCTGCCCCAGAGAAAGTATCAGTCTAAATACATAAAAGTCAGGTCCTATGCCTCTTGATGCAAAGATAGGAAATAACTGAATTTCTGAAGTACATTTTTTTAGTATATCGTTGATACTTAATTCATTTAAAAATGTCGAAAAGACATTTTCAACAACGTGCATGTGACAGCCTCTTGTTTTTATCCATGATACCCATTCTTAAAATTTCAGCAATTGTTTGTGGAAAAATAGTCTTTAGGTTATATACTACCTTTTTTTTCCTAGGTAGTAATTACAGTGAAAAATGTGACGTCTTCAGCTGGGGTATTATTCTTTGGGAAGTGATAACGCGTCGGAAACCCTTTGATGAGATTGGTGGCCCAGCTTTCCGAATCATGTGGGCTGTTCATAACGGTTTGTAAAAAGAAGGTTTTCTTAAATGTACTTTGTATATTTTCTATTCCTGTCCCCTTCCCTAAAGAATACCATTTATCTCTAACATTGAAATGTACAAATCTTTGTTAAGACTCTACTTTACTATTATCAGACTCCGCCCTGTCCCTTCCCCAAAGTCCAGCAGAGCAGCATTGAGAGT
Organism: Cebus imitator; assembly: GCF_001604975.1. Lineage (NCBI taxonomy): Eukaryota > Metazoa > Chordata > Mammalia > Primates > Cebidae > Cebus > Cebus imitator. The sequence goes on along the minus strand of NW_016107431.1, from coordinate 76,927 downwards.
AGTCCTGGTGTACACATGCGGCTGAGGACGTTCACTGGCTGTGCTGATTAGGGAAAGGCCATCAGTACACAGCCAGAGCCAACTGTCTAGGCTGGCTCTCTCTTTGGGAGAAGCATCAGGCTGGAATCTGGAAAAAATAAATACATACGTAAAATTTCTCACATGGTTAATGTAACTGGAGAGTTAATAGCCTTTTTCTCCTGAGGAAGCAAGGGCCTCATCAAGAAGAAAAAGCAAAGAAAATAATGCTTCACATATTGTTTCTTTTTATATTCTCACCCACCTTAAAAGGTGAGTACTATTGCCTCATTTTAGTGATTAGGAAACTGAGGCCTAGAGACGTTAAATAACTTGCTCAAGGTCACAAGATCAGTAAGTGGTAAAGCTGGGATTTAAGAGATGCTTTTGACTTGAATGCTCATATTTTCAGTCATATTAACTTACAGACTCAATGTCCTTGCATCCCTCCTGTCCCTTTTACAGCTCTAGTAATGTTTTTAATCACATATGATGTTAGAGTGCATCCTCATCATTAGTAAAGTTACTTTACATTTGCTTGGGAAAACTGCTTTTCATGGAGGCAAACTACTTACCTTCTTTAGCGTCACTCTCAGTTATTTCATTTCTTTACTTGTTTATAATCATTGTGACTCACAGCCATTTTTTACATTATTCCACAGGTATAAAAACAAATGTCTGCCCAACTGTTTAGGTTATTCATAGATTTATCAAACAGCACCATCATCTGAGTAATCTCAGCCGTTTTTACCAGTTTGCTATACTGCCTTTAATATTACTGCCATTAGTATTATTGTAGAGACTGTGACAACATTGACCAGGACAGCTTGCTTGCTTTCTGTCAGTTGTCAGTAAATTGAATGTTGGTAAAGGAAGGAGTAAAATAACTAACTTGTTAATTAATGAAGTTACAGAGTACTTTTATTACTCCAAATTATCGATCTTAAACTACAAGATCTATAAAATAAATACCACTTTGGAAATATGTACAAAGAGTTTGCATCATTCTTTGGGTAAATACATTCTTCCCCCCTTCCTCTAATTTTCAACTGTAGGTACTCGACCACCACTGATCAAAAATTTACCTAAGCCCATTGAGAGCCTGATGACTCGTTGTTGGTCTAAAGATCCTTCCCAGCGCCCTTCAATGGAGGAAATTGTGAAAATAATGACTCACTTGATGCGGGTATAATCCTTCTTTTGAGGGGCTTTGGATTTAGGGAATTTAATATGTGCTGAGTTTTAATGGGATTTTAAATTATTAATATATTCTGTTTTATACATTTCTATGTTATCTAAATTAGAATGGGCATTTATTACTCATAGAAGAGGAAACATTTTGAGAGGAAAAAATCTTCTTTATCACTGGAAAGATGGCTAGACTGGGTTTCTAGACTTGCATTTTCTTTTTGCTTACATTAGTGGACAAGTATGTTTGTCTATGGGCCTATTGCCTCATTGTAACGTGAGAGAAACTGAAATAGTCTCTAAAGCCTTCACAGGACTTAGATATACTAATATTATGACTTCAATACATGCTAAACTAAATTTTACATTTTTCTGATACCGATTTTCATCAAGCATTATGCAAGGCAATAGGTTGCATTCTCAGACATTTATTTCAGTGTTTTACTATTTGTTTTTTTTGTTGTTGTTGTTGCCTATTTTGGGTTTTCATATCCCAGTAAAAAGTTAAACTTTCTTCTGTTTAGAAGAATTCTTTTTAAATGATTATCAAATTTTCCTAGTCTGTGAATCAAGCACCTTTAGCATTATTTGGAATATTTTATACTTCTGGTTTTTTGGTACATTAACAAAAACTGTGAAATGATATATTGGCTTTAAAAAGTTCACATATATATGGAAGTGCCTAAATTTTGGAACAGTTTGTTCAGTAGAAGAATCTTACAGTCTCCTTAAATACAGACTAAGTGATTTCCTAAATGATAAAGGGTTGTTTGTTCAATCTTTTGAAAATTACTTGGGCAAAGCAGCTTGAACTAATCTAAAAGTTAACCATCATATTTGAATACCAGTCATATATAGAACCCTAGGCCCTAAAGGTGTGTGTATAAGAAAATAACTTAGTCTCTGTAGTCAGATTACTTAAAACTTTGGGATATATAAATTGTTGAAGTTGTACTTGTGCTTCTCTGTGCTTTGTCTAATTTGAGGAGAATACCTTTCCTTTTGTTCTCTAAACTCAAATTTTTTTCCAGCATATACTTTGAATATTATGCCTCCAGTTTGTAGAAAGACATTCATAAGCTATCCTCTTAATATTTAAAATGTTCCAGCAATTATTCTGTGGTATACCAGTCTCAGTCATCAGACTAACCATCACTGCAAAAGTTCAGAAGTTTACATCACTACTGTGAGAACATGAATATGTTTTATATAATTATGAGAAATGATACTATTTTATTTCATATGTTTCTCTAGAGAGATTTTTGCTGTTTTCTTCAAGACTATCTAGACTCCAATGTAAGCTAGCTTCTTAGGTAGGTGCATGGCATTGATCAAAGTTGAAATTCAAGAGTACATTATTGTAGTCTTTGTAAAATAAAATACTTAGGCACCTACAAATTTAGTAAATATCTTAGGGAAAATAAAGCATTAACAGGATTTAATTTGTATTAAGGAAATTTTAAGCTGTGGTCTACTTTTTTATATATAGTACTTTCCAGGAGCAGATGAGCCATTACAGTATCCTTGTCAGTATTCAGATGAAGGACAGAGCAACTCTGCCACCAGTACAGGTAAATTGATAGATTGGAAGAGTATTGACTTGATTTTTCTTTCATCTCTCTGCCTATGAAATTATAATCAAGAAGTAGTGAATGATGTCTCCATTTGCATTTTAATTCCTTCATTTCGTATGATTGACTACAATTTGAGTTTACAGGTGTGTCATTCTTCATGAAGGTACCCTGATTAAAGAGTTATTAAAGACCTGCTTCCAAGTCTTGGAATTCCTACATAGTTATGTATAAAAAGATGGCATATTGTATTACAGTGAATGTTATTCTTAACTTGAAAAATAACTTTTATATGGATACTGCTAGATCAAGTTGTATTAGAAATATTATAAATGTATTTAACACATTTCTTTATCATGAACACCCGAATTTTTGTTTTCTTCTACAGAGACTCTTAAGAAGTTATGTTTACTTAAAAGTTCCTTAGTTTTTCAAAATGTGAGGTAGTAGCAGGACATGTAATTTGTGGTCATCAAAAAGACAGTGGAAATAATACTGTAACTTAGAAATAGTGTAAATCTCAAAATATAATGGTATTATAAGCACTTCATTATTAATTAAAACTAAAAGATACATTTGTATATATATGCATATGTGTTTACCCTGCATTTATTGACAAATACTTTTATTGATCTATTTCTCCCACCTCAAGGATAGTTTTATTTAAGGTGGTTTATTGTTTGGCTAGTTATTCTCAAATTCCAGTTTTACTGAAAATATTTTGTGTTGCTCTGAATTCTAAAATGCACTTCTCTAAAATTCTATCATTTGCATCTCTCACGTTCTCCAAACCCTTTCTTCATTTCCTTACTGTGACCTTGAGTTTTTTTAGCCTCCCACCTTTTCACTGGTCCTCAGACCTCTTAGGTCCTTTTTTCTTTCTCCCTCCACTTAATTCCAATCAACGATTATAATTCCTTTTGGAATAATTTTCATCTTTCTAACCTCTCTCTCAAACTTCCTTGGCTAAACCACAAGCCTAATAAAAGCTGACACTTGGCTTACTTCTTGCCTGTACCAGTGTAGCTGAATGTGGCTGGAGATAGCACATGTTTACTATCCTCACGTGCATGTTTAGTACTGTTGGACAGTTGTACTATATTTTAGTTCATCTCTTTTCCTCCTATATGTCTTAATTTTATACTGTAGCCTCTCCTCAGACTTCAAACACCTCCTCTCCACTCCTTACTCTCAGCTGTTCTTTGCTCTTTCTCTGAGAAAATTGAGTTAATCAGAAGACAGCTTCCACAACATCTGTGCCCATCTACTCTGCTTTCTTTTGTTACTCTTGCTGAACTATCCATGCTTCTGGCCAAAGGGGTGCCTTTCCATCTGTGCATTATATCCCATCTGCTCTTCTTAGCAATTCTCCCCTCTCTTGCTTTATCAGTTTTAACTTTCTACTGGATCATTCCTAGAGCATACGTAGCCTGTATTTGCATTCTCTAGCTTCTCTTTTCCCATTCTTTGTTGAGCTGACTCCATTCAGACATATTATGCCAGTACTTCAGAACTGTCCTTGTCAAAGTCACTAGTTATCACTACATTACTACATTTAAGGAATCATTTTCATTTCTCACCTTGACTCTCAGTAGCACTTGACCTAATTCATTACTTTCTCCTTCCTACAGCCCTTTCTTCAATTGGCCTCTAAGACGCTATACTAGCCTAGATTTCATCTTACATCTCTGGCCATTTGTTCTGTTATCTTTGCTGGTTATTCCTTATCTCCCCAACCTAGAGATATTGGAGTGTCCAGGGCCTGATCATTTGGCTTCTTCACTTATCTGTCTGCACTCATTTCCTTGGTAACCTCATCCGGTATTATGGCCTTATATACCATCTGTTTGTTCATAGTTTTCTCCATCTAATACCTGAACTCTCAACTCATATATCCAACTACTTGCTTTACATCTAATAGAAACTCAAACCTAACATTTTCCAAACTGAGTTCCTGATACTTACTTCAAACTCACTCTTCCTGTAGTCTTTCCCCATCTCAATTAATAGCCCTCAGTTCTTCTGCTAGCTCAGGTTAAAAACCTTAAGTTATTCTTGACTATTCGAAGACTATAAATAGGTATCTTGGTTCCTTTTTTGTGCCATCCTTAAGTTTTATTTAAAATGAGTTTGTTTGGATTTCTTCATTAGCTTGAAAAGTTGTAGTTTATTTCTGTTCCTGGCTGGCTAGTTTATAAGAGAATGTAAGTTACATGATACTAAGTGGCACGTTTGTATTATTCCCAACCAGTAGTCATAAACGTTTCTGCTTTTCCTAGGCTCATTCATGGACATTGCTTCTACAAATACAAGTAATAAAAGTGACACTAATATGGAGCAAGTTCCTGCCACAAATGATACTATCAAGCGCTTAGAATCAAAATTGTTGAAAAATCAGGCAAAACAACAGGTTGGTTATGTTATTATAAGTAAAATTGTTTGGTAACCTTACCAGTAGTCACAATATTATAGGGACTGTAATTATTTACCATCTTCTATTTTATAAATCCTGAATATTCTTCTTGAAACATACAGATGAGCTTACAAATAGAGACATGAATGAGATTCTCCTACCATTTATTACCAAATTGTTTTTCCCTCTAATGATTGCTACCTTTGCCAACTCTAACTCCCTCTGTGTAATAATCCCTAAATGTAATGGTTGATGGTTAAAAATGTTAAATGGGTATATTTTGGCTGCTATATGCAGTTAGAGGAGTTTTCCTAAGTCTATCATTTCCTGCTGTTCAATTTATTATATTTTTGCCATTGTTAATTTTAAAAATATTTCAAGGAGTGAGTTTATTCGTTTTGCCTGAGGCATTTAGGTTAACAAATAATTGGGGCTTTTAGCTCCCAGTTCTAGTGGCTGCCTTTTCATAAAGGCAGTATGTGCAGCTTGCTTTCCCTTACCGCAGCAGCTCCCTCTCATGCAAACTTCCCTCTCCTTTCAGAGCAGAACAGAATCCATCAGAGTCCCACTTGGCATATTCCTCCTTTTAGGTTGCCTAAGATTGCTAAATCTAAAGAACTTCAGTAATTCAGATTGACCTGTAATTTTAACAGAGTGAATCTGGACGTTTAAGCTTGGGAGCCTCCCGTGGGAGCAGCGTAGAGAGCTTGCCACCAACCTCTGAGGGCAAGAGGATGAGTGCTGACATGTCTGAAATAGAAGCTAGGATTGCTGCAACCACAGGTAAAAAGGAACCACAAGTCTATAAAGAGTGAAAATGTATATAAGCCTTTTTGGCATGGTAGTTTCAGTTGTCAGAGGTTTTTGTGCCTGTCTTACATTTTTTTAAAAAGCAGGAAGCAGGTTTGCAATATAGTCTCCTAAGTTTCTAGCAGTAATTTACGCATTTATCTCAAATTCCAAATAAGGAAGGTACGACTTGTAAAATTATTTGGATTAGAAAGTATACCTTCCTCATAAAATTGTATCAAATGTAATTATTTCTGCTCAAGCATGAGTAGAAAATCTAAGTGAGAAATTGAAATTCTGCCAAACCAGAATATTTTGGAGATTTTGAGTGATACTGCTAGATTTTTGTGCTGAATTCAAATAATAGTAAATATTTTATTTTCAATTTAGCAGAAAAATGTAGTCTAGATCCATGTATGATTTGACCTTCTGTCTGCTCCTTCACTCCAGTAGCAAAAAAAAAAAAAAACAGCTAAGCTGGTTGTGGTTAATTTTTTTAAATTGTAAAATAAGAGATCATAATTTTATTGGATCTTGAAAAAGCTAGCATTTAAATTCCATTTTTCAGTTCTTAAAACTATTAATCATGGAAGAACTGGTCAGCACAAAAACAATTACATGTTTTGTTACCTAAGTAAACTGACAACCTTCTTTTCTGACCAGGTTTCACTTTAGTAATGCTGGTTTAATTTGGACTTTGTTGGTTTTTTGCTGATTCTTTACAGGGATGGAGGGAAGCTGATTATAAAAGTAAACACATTTCTGTTTTGGAAAATGTGGAAATGTAAACAAGCCAAAAAAATGTACCTAATTACCCCACTCAGAGAAAAACACTTAACATTTTTGTGTATTTACCCCTAATCTTTTAACTATATATGTGTATAAATGTCTATTTCCATGTGTATTTGCATATTTTTTAACTTAGCTCACCACTTTTTTAGGTCTTTTTTTCACTTATTTGGTTTTTTTCTAAATAGAATATTCTCATTGTGTGTGGAGCTCATTTCAGAAAGAAGTTGTCAAAATGGACCATCATACTATACTTGTCTACAACTAATCAAGATCATTGATTTTATCAGCTAGAATTAGAATCCATTAGCTATAACAAAATATCCAAAATAATAGTGTCTATAACACATAAGCATTATTTTTCACACATAAACAAGTCTGGAGGTAGTGGGCTCTGTGATCTTCAGGTAGCTGGTCTACTATTTCTGTGCCATAATCCCTGTTGTGTAGCTTCCATTCTCAGAGTTATCCTGTGGGTCCATAATGGCTATTAAAGTTCCATTTCATCAGTTCTACATTCCAGGCAGCAGGAGAGAAGACATGAGGGTAGGGCAAATGGGCATCCAAGTTCTTTGAAGGAACATTCCCAGACATCTCTCCTAACTACGTCCACATGTCATTGGTCAGAGTAACATGGTGGAATGGCTACACATAGCTCCAAGAGAGGAGGAGATCTGCCATCTTTTCTCTGACAACTTTTCTGTCCCAAATAAGAGTACTGTTGCTAAAACAGAAGGGAAGAATAGAGACTGGCAGAAGATAGCTGTGTCTGCCACAGATGGATCTTCAGAAACTATCAAGTTGAGTAGAAGTCACCAGCCACTTACAGGCCCATGAGTCTCCATGAGTCACAAGCATTTCTTTGGAACAGGGTTGTCTCAAGTGTAGTGTCAGATGAACCCAACTCACAGGGACATACCTTCATGCTTTGAGGAACCCTTTTCACTTCAAGGATATTTTTCATGATAGATCTGCCACATACTAATTGCTGTGTCAAAACTGAAACTTGTTATAATAATGGTTTCATGTCTTTGCTCATATCATATTTCTAGTCAAGCATTTTTTTAAATTATTATTTATAGAAATGAGGTTTTGCTAGGATAACAACATACATTGAAATTACCCTATCTTTGTTGCCTAAATGTAGAACAAATGCTGTCGTACGGCCTTTGAGTTTTACACAATTTAAATTTTTTCATGAATTGTCTTACTTGGAAAGATTCATATTTTCCAGCCTTTCGGCAGACTTTGTGTTTACTGTGAATGTACCCTAAACTTTGGAAAATATAGTAAATATTTTGTTTAATAGAAATATGTATAACTACAAAAGCATATACATTTCACACTTTGATTCAATAATTATTATTTAATAATTGAATTTTACTTTATAGCATACTTCAAGAAACACCTAACTTGAACATATATTCCTATGTTTAATTAAAACAAATATGGCGACTTTTTAACGCCTTTCTTCCTTTCCTCCGTCATCCCCCCACCCCTATCACATGACAGTGATTTCACTTAGGTAGACTGTTTCTATGAATATATTTGAAATTTTGCTTCCTCATTACCCTGCAGCTTTGTCTCCGTTCTTTTTATTTTTTTTCTGCTAATTAAAACCAGTGTGTAAAACATCTTGTATTTGGTAGTTGTTTGCTCTTTAATCTCGCCTTTTCTGAGCATGGATGAAAAGTTAGGTAGTTCTGCATGCCATTCTGCATGAAATGTTATTAACCTAAACTATTTGAAATGAGTCTATTTTTGTAGTTAATCATTTTCTGTGTTACCATTTGTGGTTGTTTGCATGTATACTGTATATATGTGTTTTTGCAGCCTATTCCAAGCCTAAACGGGGCCACCGTAAAACAGCTTCATTTGGCAACATTCTGGATGTCCCTGAGATCATCATATCAGGTATCATAGACCACCTGAGTTGGTCTAATAGCTGTGGAACCGGAATAATGATCCCTGGTACTTGTAAAATGCTTCTTGCTCCAATTTTTACAAGACATGAAAATAGATGCCTTGCATGCAGTAATTAGACAGATTGAAAAACTACATTTATTCTAAAGCAGTCTTGAAAAGATACCTCTGATCTGCAATAAATGAGGATAAAATAGAAGCAAAAGTAAACCTGTTTGCAGAAGAGAGAACACTAACCCAGAATTCTGCCAACTTCCTCTCTACTTTTAAGTGAGCACATGAGCTAAACTCAGACCTTTTTTTGCACCCAACAGAAAGAGAAAACAACTAATTAAAATTTGTTATTTTCCTTGACTCCTTTCCTTCCTCAGTTAACTGCTTTTTGGGTTCCCTCTAGACTTTCTATCCCAGCCTCTTCCTGTTGGAAGCAAGTGAATATGAAGTTGAGAGAAGAAAGTAGCTACATATCATTTTGCCTTTACCTTGAAAACAAAAAGTCAACTAAATGAGATATGCTGTTTTGCAGGGTATCTTGCCAAAGAATCATGTAAAATAAATGGTCAATTCTAATTTTTGTGTATTATCAGGAAAATCTTATAAATTACATGTTTTTATACCTAACTTACACATGGTACTTTAGTGTCTAAAATTGGTAAACTGCATTATTTTTTATGGTGATCATTTTATTGATGAATGTTACCATTTTTACTAGAAACTTAAATGGCATATTGACCTTCATTGTTGATTAATATGTGTTATCAAACTGATAGTTTATTTATCCCTCTGCTTTAGGTTTTCCTCTACCTCTTTACCCAAAATCTTGATAAGGAAATACATATTTTCCACACACATTCATGAGTGTGAGTTGGATGAATTTTTCAGCACACTCTCTTTTGCCTGATTGTGCTTTTAACAGTGTTTATATTGTAACTGAATACTTACTGGCTATTTTCTCCTCTACTAAACTGAAAACTGTGAGGATAAAAACCGTATCTTTGGGCATTATTTTTTTGTTGGTGATGGTTATTGATTGTATCAGCGGTTGCTGGCTCAGTGCTTCACATATTAAGCACATTAACATAGTGTTTATAAATATGTTAAATAAATGAACAGACTATTGAGCATCTCTACTGGCGAGGAACTAGCATACAAAAATAAGAATTATACAATTCTTAGGTGCCATTTTGTCTGTAAGAAACTAATTTTTCCTTGGTTATGAAAGTGGTTCCTTATTTTACAACATCATCACTGTTGTTACTCAATTCAGAATAGAGTTAGTTCATTTTTCACATGGTAATTTTTATTTATTGAATCTGGACTGCTTTAAAAATTAACAAAGTACTTGAGATCATTTTACCTCCATGCTGAAAGGTACTGTGTATAAGGAACTAATGCTTTAAAGAAGTGGAAGCATTTAAACTTACATACTGCTGAATTGTAATTCCCTTAAATGTTTGAGGGAATCAGGAAAATTTAGACAGATGACAGTATAATCTTATGACTAAGCATTAAGAATAGATTATATATGGCAGTATAGCCAATACTATACAAGATAATTGGGGGAGGGAGAAATAAGGAAAGAATAATAATTTACAACTGTCAGGTCCTGCTGGCATCTAGTGGGCAGAGGCCAGGGATGCTGCTAAACATGCTGATGTGTACGAGGCAATCTCCACCAACAAAGAATGATCCAGCCCAAAATGTCAACAGTGCTGAGGCTGAAAACCCCTGATTAGATGTTTTTTTTTGTTTGTTTTTTTTTTTTTTTTAAGACGGAGTCTTGCTCTGTCACCAGGCTGGAGTGCAACGGCGCGATCTCCACGTCTTTATGGCCTACAAAGTAGCTTAAGCTGCATCTTATTTTACCATCATGACAACCTTATAACTAGATTATGAGATGGAATCATAGCTGTTTAACAGATGAAGAACTTAGATCTGATGATGTTTGGTCATTTTTCCAGAATCATATAGCCAGGGCCCCAACCCAGATCTTCTGACTCCACATCACATCCATTCTTTGTTCTTTTGTTTAAGTCAGAGAAGCTAGAGTAATTTCTTCTTGCTTTCTCTTAGTGTTCACATTAAGGAGAGCTCTTCATCCAGGGAGATCCTCTTTTATGACATTGGGCCTTTATGGAATCAGGTAACCTTAATTCTCTTAATTGCCAGAGCAGCACTGCTATTCAGATGAAAATATTATTCAGTAATATATTTTATTAAATATTCTTTTTAGGCTTTTTCTCCCCAGATATCAAATATTAACTTAATCAGTTGCACTTCCTTTAATGCAAGAATACAAGCTGTGGAATTGACGCTAGTGGACATAAAAGTCAATCACGAATGTGCTCATAGGTAATATTTTTAAATTAAATATAAAAATACAACCTACCCTTTGGGAATATCTCAAATTTGCTACATGTCATTTTAACTATAAAGGAGGACGATCTAATTTTCAAAACTTCTTAATACTTTCTAGAATTCCTTTGTTCTAAGTGGATTTCACATAAGCTTTATGGTATTAGCAAATTCTTCTTGATATCATCAAAGTGTGTTTCATTAGCATTGAAACCCAATTGTAAGCATTTTTTTAAAAATATAGCTTTTTTAAAATCTTATTTATATGGATAAGTAGTTTCAATAATACTTCCTTTTGGCCAAGTGCAATATACTGAGTCTAATGGACTTCTTGGAATGAACTACTTCTCTTAATAAGAGCATTCCTTCAAGCATCACAAAAAAGTTTTATATATGCATCTTTATAGTCACTAAAATGTCTAACCTGGTCATAGATAAAGAAATGCAAAGACCCTAATCTTGTAATCCTGTTTTTTGCGTGCTCTTCAAAATTTGTATACAATGCAATCAGTCAAATGTGGAAGAAAAAGCAACTTAGCTAACAGCAATATTTGTCAATTTAGTAGTCTCTCAGGTCATATAGAAATTCACCTTTAATATTTTAAGACTCCCTGTAGGTCAGACTGTATAATTTTTATACCTCTTCTACCTTATTCCTGGCTCTGAAGAAGTATTGGGAAACTTGTATAGTAACCCCTTCTTATTCTTTCCACTGTCCATTTGCCCTTAAGAGAGTGAGCTATACCAGGGGAAAAAACGCAACTAAGAGCAAATTGGTAGAATATGTGACATTTTGCTGACTCTTCCTTTGCAGAGAAGGTCCTGCCAAATAGTGTGTTTCCTAAGCAAAGTAAATGTAAATATGGAAGTTTCTTGCCCAGTTTTTAGACCATTTGACCTACAGTTTTCTTTTTTTCTTAATATATATATTTTACTGCATTTTAGGTTTGGGTGTACGTGTGAAGAACATGCAATATTGTTGCATAGATACATACATGGCAATGTGGTTTGCTGCTTTCCTCCCCATCACCTATATCTGGCATTTCTCCCCATGTTATCCCTCCCCAACTCCCCACCTCCCACTCTTCCTCCCTTAGTTCCCCCCATCACAGACCCCGGTGTGTGATGTTCCCCTCCCTGTGTTCATGTGTTGCCATTGTTCAACACCCACCTGTGAGTAAGAACATGTGTTTGATTTTCTGCTCTTGTGTCAGTTTGCTGAGAATGATGGTTTTCAGGTTCATCCATGTCCCTACAAAGGACACGAACTCATCGTTTTTGATGGCTGCATAGTATTCCATGGTGTATATGTGCCACATTTTCCCTGTCCAGTCTATCATTGATGGGCATTTGGGTTGGTTCCAACTCTTTGCTATTGTAAACAGTGCTGCAATGAACATTCGTGTGTGTGTGTCCTTATAACAGAACGATTTATAATCCTTTGGATATATACCCAGTAATGGGATTGCTGGGTCAAATGGAATTTCTATGTCGAGGTCCGTGAGGAATCGCCACACTGTCTTCCACAATGATTGAACTAATTTACACTCCCATCAACAGTGTAAAAGTGTTCCTATTTCTCCACATCCTCTCCAGCATCTGTTGTCTCCAGATTTTTTAATGATCGCCATTCTAATTGGTGAGAGATGGTATCTCAATGTAGTTTTGATTTGCATTTCTCTAATGACCACTGATGAGCATTTTTTCATATGTTTGTTGGCCTCATATATGTCTTCTTTTGTAAAGTGTCTGTTCATATCCTTCACCCACTTTTGAATGGGCTTGTTTTTTTCTTATAAATCTGTTTTACTTCATTGTTGATTCTGGATATTAGCTGTTTCTCAGATGGGTAGATTGGAAAGAAATTTTTCCCATTCTGTCGGTTGCAGTTCACTCTAATGATTGTTTCTTCTGCTGTGCAGAAGCTCTGGAGTTTAATTAGGTCCCATATGTGTATTTTGGCTTTTGTTGCCAATGCTTTTGGTGTTTCAGTCATGAAGTCCTTGCCTATGCCTATGTCCTGAATGGTTTTGCCTAGGTTTTCTTCTTGGATTTTTATGGTGTTAGGTCTCATATTTAAGTCTTTAATCCATCCGGAGTTAATTTTAGTGTAAGGTGTCAGGAAGGGGTCCAGTTTCTGCTTTCTGCACATGGCTAGCCAGTTTTCCCAACACCATTTATTAAACAGGGAATCCTTTCCCCATTGCTTGTTTTAATCAGGTTTGTCAAAGATCAGATAGTTGTAGATGTGCGGTGTTGCCTCCGAGGCCTCTGTTCTGTTCCATTGGGCTGTATCTCTGTTTTGGTACCAGTACCATGCTGTTTTGATTACTGTAGCCTTGTAGTATAGTTTGAAGTCCGGTAATGTGATGCCTCCAGCTTTGTTCTTTTCGCTTACAATTGACTTGGCTATGCGGGCTCTCTTTTGGTTCCATATAAAGTTTAAAGTGGTTTTTTCCAGTTCTGTGAAGAAGGTCATTGGTAGCTTGATGGGGATAGTGTTGAATCTGTAAATTACTTTGGGCAGTATGGCCATTTTCACAATATTGATTCTTCCTAACCATTAGCATGGAATATTTCTCCATCTGTTTGTTTCCTCTTTTATTTCTTTGAGCAATGGTTTGTAGTTCTCCTTGAAGAGGTCCTTTACATTCTTTGTTAGTTGTGTTCCTAGGTATTTTATTCTCTTTGTAGCAATTGTGAATGGCAGTTCATTCTTGATTTGGCTCTCTTTAAGTCTGTTATTGGTATATAGGAATGCTTGTGATTTTTGCACATTGATTTTGTATCCTGAGACTCTGCTGAAGTTGCTTATCAGTTTCAGGAGATTTTGGGCTGAGACGATGGAGTCTTCTAAATATACAATCATTTCATCTGTAAATAGAGACAATTTGACTTTCTCCTTTCCTAATTGAATACCCTTTATTTCTTTTTCTTGCCTGATTGCTCTGGCTAGAACTTCCAATACTGTATTGAATAGGAGTGGTGAGAGAGGGCATCCTTGTCTAATGCCAGATTTCAAAGAGAATGCTTCCAGTTTTTGCCCATTCAGTATGATATTGGCTGTGGGTTCATCATAAATAGTTTTAAAATTTTTGAGATACGTTCCATCGATACCTAGTTTGTTGAGGGTTTTTGTCATAAAGGGCTGTTGAATTTTGTTCAAAGGCCTTCTCTGCATCTATTGAGATAATCATGTGTTTTTTGTCTTTGGTTCTGTTTATGTGGTGAATTACATTTATAGACTTGCGTATGTTAAACCAGCCTTGTATCCCTGGGCTGAAGCCTACTTGATCGTGTTAGATAAGCTTTTTGATGTGCTGTTGCAGTCGGTTTCCCAGTATTTTATTGAAGATTTTTGCATCTGTGTTCATCATGATAATTGGCCTAAAGTTTTCTCTTTTTGTTGAGTCTCTGCCAGGTTTTGGTATCAGGATGATGCTGGTCTCATAAAATGATTTGGGAAGGATTCCCTCTTTTTGGATTGTTTGGAATAGTTTCAGAAGGAGGGGTACCAGCTCCTCTTTGTATGTTTGGTAGAATTCGACTGTGAACCCATCTGAACCTGGGGTTTTTTTGGTAGGTAGGCTATTAATTGCTGCCTCAACTTCAGCCCTTGTTATTGGTCTATTCAGGGTTTTGACTTCTTCCTGGTTTAGGCTTGGGAGGATGCAAGTGTGCAGGAATTTATCCATTTCTTCCAGGTTTACTGGTTTATGTGCATAGAGTTGTTTGTAGTCATCTCTGATGGTGGTTTGTATTTCTGTGGAGTCCGTGGTGATTTCCCCTTTATCATTTTTTATTGCATCTATTTGATTCTTCTCTCTTTTCTTTTTTATTAATCTCACTAGTCGCCTATTTTGTTGTTCTTTTCAAAAAAACAGCTCCTGGATTTATTGATTTTTTGAAGGGTTTTTTGTGTCTCTATCTCCTTCAGTTCTGCTCTGATCTTAGTTATTTCTTGTCTTCTGCTAGGATTTGAGTTTTTTGGATCTTGCTCCTCTAGCTCTTTCAATTTTGACTATAGGGTGTCGATTTTAGATCTTTCCTTGCTTCTCAATGTGATCATTTATTGCTATATATTTTCCTCTAGACACTGCTTCAGATGTGTCCCAGACATTC